>NW_027472166.1:0-74577 GCF_965638725.1 Aptenodytes patagonicus | reverse complement strand
AAAACGGCGAACGTCCAGCGACTGCTCCCACACCAAAGGTGCCAGGGACTGCCAGGTGTTGGCTGGCCCTCGCCTTCCCTTGGCAGCCCTTCCACAGCCCACAGACAGTGGGGCTCCGGGCTCGCCAGCCAGCTCAGGGTGCCGACGTTGTTGCCTGCTCGCTCTCAGTGCTGCCTCCAGAGCCCAGCTCCGAAAGGGCGAACGTCCAGCGACTGCTCCCACACCAAAGGTGCCAGGACTGCCAGGTGTGGCTGGCCCTCGCCTTCCCTTGGCAGCCCTTCCACAGCCCCACAGACACTGGGGCTCCGCACTGGGGCTCCGGGCTCGCCGGCAGCTCAGGTGCCGACGTTGTTGCCTGCTCGCTCTCAGTGCTGCCTCCAGAGCCCAGCTCCGAAAGGGCGAACGTCCAGCGACTGCTCCCACACCAAGGTGCCAGGACTGCCAGGTGTGGCTGGCCCTCGCCTTCCCTTGGCAGCCCTTCCACAGCCCCACAGACAGTGGGGCTCCGCACTGGGGCTCCGGGCTCGCCGGCCAGCTCAGGGTGCCGACGTTGTTGCCTGCTCGCTCTCAGCGCTGCCTCCAGAGCCCAGCTCCGAAAGGGCGAACGTCCAGCGACTGCTCCCACACCAAAGGTGCCAGGACTGCCAGGTGTGGCTGGCCCTCGCCTTGCCTTGGCAGCCCTTCCACAGTCCCACAGGCACTGGGCTCCGGGCTCGCCAGCCAGCTCAGGGTGCCGACGTTGTTGCCTGCTCGCTCTCAGTGCTGCCTCAGAGCCCAGCTCCGAAAGGGCGAACGTCCGCCACTGCTCCCACACCAAAGGTGCCAGGACTGCCAGGTGTGGCTGGCCCTCGCCTTCCCTTGGCAGCCCTTCCACAGCCCCACAGACAGTGGGGCTCCGGGCTCGCCAGCCAGCTCAGGGTGCGACGTTGTTTCCTGCTCGCTCGCAGTGCTGCCTCCAGAGCCCAGCTCCGAAACGGCGAACGTCCAGCGACTGCTCCCACACCAAAGGTGCCAGGACTGCCAGGTGTGGCTGGCCCTCGCCTTCCCTTGGCAGCCCTTCCACAGCCCCACAGACAGTGGGGCTCCGGGCTCGCCAGCCAGCTCAGGGTGCCGACGTTGTTTCCTGCTCGCTCTCAGTGCTGCCTCCAGAGCCAGCTCCGAAAGGGCGAACGTCCAGCGACTGCTCCCACACTAAAGGTGCCAGGACTGCCAGGTGTGGCTGGCCCTCGCCTTCCCTTGGCAGCCCTTCCACAGCCCCACAGACAGTGGGGCTCCGGGCTCGCCAGCCAGCTCAGGGTGCCGACGTTGTTGCCTGCTCGCTCTCAGGTGCTGCCTCCAGAGCCCAGCTCCGAAAGGGCGAACGTCCAGCGACTGCTCCCACACCAAAGGTGCCAGGACTGCCAGGTGTGGCTGGCCCTCGCCTTCCCTTGGCAGCCCTTCCACAGCCCCACAGACAGTGGGGCTCCGGGCTCGCCAGCCAGCTCAGGGTGCCGACGTTGTTGCCTGCTCGCTCTCAGTGCTGCCTCCAGAGCCCAACTCCGAAAGGGGCGAACGTCCAGCGACTGCTCCCACACCAAAGGTGCCAGGACTGCAGGTGTGGCTGGCCCTCGCCTTCCCTTGGCAGCCCTTCCACAGCCCCACAGACACTGGGGCTCCTGGCTCGCCAGCCGGCTCAGGGTGCCGACGTTGTTGCCTGCTCGCTCTCAGTGCTGCCTCCAGAGCCCAGCTCCGAAAGGGCGAACGTCCAGCGACTGCTCCCACACCAAAGGTGCCAGGACTGCCAGGTGTGGCTGGCCCTCGCCTTCCCTTGGCAGCCCTTCCACAGCCCCACAGACAGTGGGGCTCCGGGCTCGCCAGCCAGCTCAGGGTGCCGACCTTGTTGCCTGCTCGCTCTCAGTGCTGCCTCCAGAGCCCAGCTCCGAAAGGGCGAACGTCCAGCGACTGCTCCCACACCAAAGGTGCCAGGACTGCCAGGTGTGGCTGGCCCTCGCCTTCCCTTGGCAGCCCTTCCACAGCCCCACAGACAGTGGGCTCCGGGCTCGCCAGCCAGCTCAGGGTGCCGACGTTGTTGCCTGCTCGCTCGCAGTGCTGCCTCCAGAGCCCAGCTCCGAAAGGCGAACGTCCAGCGACTGCTCCCACACCAAAGGTGCCAGGACTGCCAGGTGTGGGCTGGCCCTCGCCTTGCCTTGGCAGCCCTTCCACAGCCCCACAGACAGTGGGGCTCCGGGCTCGCCAGCCAGCTCAGGGTGCCGACGTTGTTGCCTGCCTCGCTCTCAGTGCTGCCTCCAGAGCCCAGCTCCGAAAGGGCGAACGTCCAGCGACTGCTCCCACACCAAAGGTGCCAGGACTGCCAGGTGTGGCTGGCCCTCGCCTTCCCTTGGCAGCCCTTCCACAGCCCCACAGACAGTGGGGCTCCGGGCTCGCCAGCCAGCTCAGGGTGCCGACGTTGTTGCCTGCTCGCTCTCAGTGCTGCCTCCAGAGCCCAGCTCCGAAAGGGCGAACGTCCAGCGACTGCTCCCACACCAAAGGTGCCAGGACTGCCAGGTGTGGCTGGCCCTCGCCTTCCCTTGGCAGCCCTTCCACAGCCCCACAGACAGTGGGGCTCCGGGCTCGCCAGCCAGCTCAGGGTGCCGACCTTGTTGCCTGCTCGCTCTCAGTGCTGCCTCCAGAGCCCAGCTCCGAAAGGGCGAACGTCCAGCGACTGCTCCCACACCAAAGGTGCCAGGACTGACAGGTGTGGCTGGCCCTCGCCTTCCCTTGGCAGCCCTTCCACAGCCCCACAGACAGTGGGGCTCCGGGCTCGCCAGCCAGCTCAGGGTGCCGACGTTGTTGCCTGCTCGCTCTCAGCGCTGCCTCCAGAGCCCAGCTCCGAAAGGGCGAACGTCCAGCGACTGCTCCCACACCAAAGGTGCCAGGACTGCCAGGTGTGGCTGGCCCTCGCCTTCCCTTGGCAGCCCTTCCACAGCCCACAGACAGTGGGGGCTCCGGGCTCGCCAGCCAGCTCAGGGTGCCGACGTTGTTGCCTGCTCGCTCTCAGTGCTGCCTCCAGAGCCCAGCTCCGAAAGGGCGAACGTCCAGCGACTGCTCCCACACCAAAGGTGCCAGGACTGCCAGGTGTGGCTGGGCCCTCGCCTTCCCTTGGCAGCCCTTCCACAGCCCCACAGACAGTGGGGCTCCGGGCTCGCCAGCCAGCTCAGGGTGCCGACGTTGTTGCCTGCTCGCTCTCAGTGCTGCCTCCAGAGCCCAGCTCCGAAAGGGCGAACGTCCAGCGACTGCTCCCACACCAAAGGTGCCAGGACTGCCAGGTGTGGCTGGCCCTCGCCTTCCCTTGGCAGCCCTTCCACAGCCCCACAGACAGTGGGGCTCCGCACTGGGGCTCCGGGCTCGCCGGCCAGCTCAGGGTGCCGACGTTGTTGGCTGCTCGCTCTCAGCGCTGCCTCCAGAGCCCAGCTCCGAAAGGGCGAACGTCCAGCGACTGCTCCCACACCAAAGGTGCCAGGACTGCCAGGTGTGGCTGGCCCTCGCCTTGCCTTGGCAGCCCTTCCACAGTCCCACAGGCACTGGGGCTCCGGGCTCGCCAGCCAGCTCAGGGTGCCGACCTTGTTGCCTGCTCGCTCTCAGTGCTGCCTCCAGAGCCCAGCTCCGAAAGGGCGAACGTCCAGCCACTGCTCCCACACCAAAGGTGCCAGGACTGCCAGGTGTGGCTGGCCCTCGCCTTCCCTTGGCAGCCCTTCCACAGCCCCACAGACACTGGGGCTCCGGGCTCGCCAGCCAGCTCAGGGTGCCGACGTTGTTTCCTGCTCGCTCGCAGTGCTGCCTCCAGAGCCCAGCTCCGAAACGGCGAACGTCCAGCGACTGCTCCCACACCAAGGTGCCAGGACTGCCAGGTGTGGCTGGCCCTCGCCTTCCCTTGGCAGCCCTTCCACAGCCCCACAGACAGTGGGGCTCCGGGCTCGCCAGCCAGGCTCAGGGTGCCGACGTTGTTGCCTGCTCGCTCGCAGTGCTGCCTCCAGAGCCCAGCTCCGAAAGGGCGAACGTCCAGCGACTGCTCCCACACCAAAGGTGCCAGGACTGCCAGGTGTGGCTGGCCCTCGCCTTCCCTTGGCAGCCCTTCCACAGCCCCACAGACAGTGGGGCTCCGGGCTCGCCAGCCAGCTCAGGGTGCCGACGTTGTTGCCTGCTCGCTCTCAGTGCTGCCTCCAGAGCCCAGCTCCGAAAGGGCGAACGTCCAGCGACTGCTCCCACACCAAAGGTGCCAGGACTGCCAGGTGTGGCTGGCCTCGCCTTCCCTTGGCAGCCCTTCCACAGCCCCACAGACACTGGGGCTCCTGGCTCGCCAGCCGGCTCAGGGTGCCGACGTTGTTGCCTGCTCGCTCTCAGTGCTGCCTCCAGAGCCCAGCTCCGAAAGGGCGAACGTCCAGCGACTGCTCCCACACCAAAGGTGCCAGGACTGCCAGGTGTGGCTGGCCCTCGCCTTCCCTTGGCAGCCCTTCCACAGCCCCACAGACAGTGGGGCTCCGGGCTCGCCAGCCAGCTCAGGGTGCCGACCTTGTTGCCTGCTCGCTCTCAGTGCTGCCTCCAGAGCCCAGCTCCGAAAGGGCGAACGTCCAGCCGACTGCTCCCACACCAAAGGTGCCAGGACTGCCCAGGTGTGGCTGGCCCTCGCCTTCCCTTGGCAGCCCTTCCACAGCCCCACAGACAGTGGGGCTCCGGGCTCGCCAGCCAGCTCAGGGTGCCGACGTTGTTGCCTGCTCGCTCGTAGTGCTGCCTCCAGAGCCCAGCTCCGGAAGGGCGAACGTCCAGCGACTGCTCCCACACCAAAGGTGTCAGGACTGCCAGGTGTGGCTGGCCCTCGCCTTCCCTTGGCAGCCCTTCCACAGCCCCACAGACAGTGGGGCTCCGGGCTCGCCAGCCAGCTCAGGGTGCCGACGTTGTTGCCTGCTCGCTCTCAGTGCTGCCTCCAGAGCCCAGCTCCGAAAGGGCGAACGTCCAGCGACTGCTCCCACACCAAAGGTGCCAGGGACTGCCAGGTGTGGCTGGCCCTCGCCTTCCCTTGGCAGCCCTTCCACAGCCCCACAGACAGTGGGGCTCCGGGCTCGCCAGCCAGCTCAGGGTGCCGACGTTGTTGCCTGCTCGCTCTCAGTGCTGCCTTCCAGAGCCCAGCTCCGAAAGGGCGAACGTCCAGCGACTGCTCCCACACCAAAGGTGCCAGGACTGCCAGGTGTGGCTGGCCCTCGCCTTCCCTTGGCAGCCCTTCCACAGCCCCACAGACAGTGGGGCTCCGGGCTCGCCAGCCAGCTCAGGGTGCCGACGTTGTTGCCTGCTCGCTCTCAGCGCTGCCTCCAGAGCCCAGCTCCGAAAGGGCGAACGTCCAGCGACTGCTCCCACACCAAAGGAGCCAGGACTGCCAGGTGTGGCTGGCCCTCGCCTTCCCTTGGCAGCCCTTCCACAGCCCCACAGACAGTGGGGCTCCGGGCTCGCCAGCCAGCTCAGGGTGCCGACGTTGTTTCCTGCTCGCTCTCAGTGCTGCCTCCAGAGCCCAGCTCCGAAAGGGCGAACGTCCAGCGACTGCTCCCACACCAAAGGTGCCAGGACTGCCAGGTGTGGCTGGCCCTCGCCTTCCCTTGGCAGCCCTTCCACAGCCCCACAGACACTGGGGCTCCCGGGCTCGCCCAGCCAGCTCAGGGTGCCGACGTTGTTTCCTGCTCGCTCTCAGTGCTGCCTCCAGAGCCCAGCTCCGAAAGGGCGAACGTCCAGCGACTGCTCCCACACCAAAGGTGCCAGGACTGCCAGGTGTGGCTGGCCCTCGCCTTCCCTTGGCAGCCCTTCACAGCCCCACAGACAGTGGGGCCTCCGGGCTCGCCAGCCAGCTCAGGGTGCCGACGTTGTTGCCTGCTCGCTCTCAGTGCTGCCTCCAGAGCCCAGCTCCGAAAGGGCGAACGTCCAGCGACTGCTCCCACACCAAAGGTGCCAGGACTGCCAGGTGTGGCTGGCCCTCGCCTTCCCTTGGCAGCCCTTCCACAGCCCCACAGACAGTGGGGCTCCGGGCTCGCCAGCCAGCTCAGGGTGCCGACCTTGTTGCCTGCTCGCTCTCAGTGCTGCCTCCAGAGCCAGCTCCGAAAGGGCGAACGTCCAGCGACTGCTCCCACACCAAAGGTGCCAGGACTGCCAGGTGTGGCTGGCCCTCGCCTTCCCTTGGCAGCCCTTCCACAGCCCCACAGACAGTGGGGCTCCGGGCTCGCCAGCCAGCTCAGGGTGCCGACGTTGTTGCCTGCTCGCTCTCAGCGCTGCCTCCAGAGCCCAGCTCCGAAGGGCGAACGTCCAGCAACTGCTCCCACACCAAAGGTGCCAGGACTGCCAGGTGTGGCTGGCCCTCGCCTTCCCTTGGCAGCCCTTCCACAGCCCCACAGACAGTGGGGCTCCGGGCTCGCCGGCCAGCTCAGGGTGCCGACCTTGTTGCCTGCTCGCTCTCAGCGCTGCCTCCAGAGCCCAGCTCCGAAAGGGCGAACGTCCAGCGACTGCTCCCACACCAAAGGTGCCAGGACTGCCAGGTGTGGCTGGCCCTCGCCTTCCCTTGGCAGCCCTTCCACAGCCCCACAGACACTGGGGCTCCGGGCTCGCCAGCCAGCTCAGGGTGCCGACGTTGTTGCCTGCTCGCTCTCAGTGCTGCCTCCAGAGCCAGCTCCGAAAGGGCAAATGTCCAGCGACTGCTCCCACACCAAAGGAGCCAGGACTGCCAGGTGTGGCTGGCCCTCGCCTTCCCTTGGCAGCCCTTCCACAGCCCCACAGACAGTGGGGCTCCGGGCTCGCCAGCCAGCTCAGGGTGCCGACGTTGTTGCCTGCTCGCTCTCAGTGCTGCCTCCAGAGCCCAGCTCCGAAAGGGCGAACGTCCAGCGACTGCTCCCACACCAAAGGTGCCAGGACTGCCAGGTGTGGCTGGCCCTCGCCTTCCCTTGGCAGCCCTTCCACAGCCCCACAGACAGTGGGGCTCCGGGCTCGCCAGCCAGCTCAGGGTGCCGACGTTGTTGCCTGCTCGCTCTCAGCGCTGCCTCCAGAGCCCAGCTCCGAAAGGGCGAACGTCCAGCGACTGCTCCCACACCAAAGGTGCCAGGACTGCCAGGTGTGGCTGGCCCTCGCCTTCCCTTGGCAGCCCTTCCACAGCCCCACAGACAGTGGGGCTCCGGGCTCGCCAGCCAGCTCAGGGTGCCGACGTTGTTGCCTGCTCGCTCGCAGTGCTGCCTCCAGAGCCCAGCTCCGAAAGGGCGAACGTCCAGCGACTGCTCCCACACCAAAGGTGCCAGGACTGCCAGGTGTGGCTGGCCCTCGCCTTCCCTTGGCAGCCTTTCCACAGCCCCACAGACAGTGGGGCTCCGGGCTCGCCAGCCAGCTCAGGGTGCCGACGTTGTTGCCTGCTCGCTCTCAGCGCTGCCTCCAGAGCCCAGCTCCGAAAGGGCGAACGTCCAGCGACTGCTCCCACACCAAAGGTGCCAGGACTGCCAGGTGTGGCTGGCCCTCGCCTTGCCTTGGCAGCCCTTCCACAGCCCCACAGACAGTGGGGCTCCGGGCTCGCCAGCCAGCTCAGGGTGCCGACGTTGTTGCCTGCTCGCTCTCAGCGCTGCCTCCAGAGCCCAGCTCTGAAAGGGCGAACGTCCAGCGACTGCTCCCACACCAAAGGTGCCAGGACTGCCAGGTGTGGCTGGCCCTCGCCTTCCCTTGGCAGCCCTTCCACAGCCCCACAGACAGTGGGGCTCCGGGCTCGCCAGCCAGCTCAGGGTGCCGACGTTGTTGCCTGCTCGCTCCAGTGCTGCCTCCAGAGCCCAGCTCCGAAAGGGCGAATGTCCAGCGACTGCTCCCACACCAAAGGTGCCAGGACTGCCAGGTGTGGCTGGCCCTCGCCTTCCCTTGGCAGCCCTTCCACAGCCCCACAGACAGTGGGGCTCCAGGCTCGCCAGCCAGCTCAGGGTGCCGACGTTGTTGCCTGCTCGCTCTCAGTGCTGCCTCCAGAGCCCAGCTCCGAAAGGGCGAACGTCCAGCGACTGCTCCCACACCAAAGGTGCCAGGACTGCCAGGTGTGGCTGGCCCTCGCCTTCCTTGGCAGCCCTTCCACAGCCCCACAGACAGTGGGGCTCCGGGCTCGCCAGCCAGCTCAGGGTGCCGACGTTGTTGCCTGCTCGCTCTCAGTGCTGCCTCCAGAGCCCAGCTCCGAAAGGGCGAACGTCCAGCGACTGCTCCCACACCAAAGGTGCCAGGACTGCCAGGTGTGGCTGGCCCTCGCCTTGCCTTGGCAGCCCTTCCACAGCCCCACAGACAGTGGGGCTCCGGGCTCGCCAGCCAGCTCAGGGTGCCGACGTTGTTGCCTGCTCGCTCTCAGCGCTGCCTCCAGAGCCCAGCTCCGAAAGGGCGAACGTCCAGCGACTGCTCCCACACCAAAGGTGCCAGGACTGCCAGGTGTGGCTGGCCCTCGCCTTGCCTTGGCAGCCCTTCCACAGCCCCACAGACAGTGGGGCTCCGGGCTCGCCAGCCAGCTCAGGGTGCCGACGTTGTTGCCTGCTCGCTCTCAGCGCTGCCTCCAGAGCCCAGCTCCGAAAGGGCGAACGTCCAGCGACTGCTCCCACACCAAAGGTGCCAGGACTGCCAGGTGTGGCTGGCCCTCGCCTTCCCTTGGCAGCCCTTCCACAGCCCCACAGACAGTGGGGCTCCGGGCTCGCCAGCCAGCTCAGGGTGCCGACGTTGTTGCCTGCTCGCTCGCAGTGCTGCCTCCAGAGCCCAGCTCCGAAAGGGCGAACGTCCAGCGACTGCTCCCACACCAAAGGTGCCAGGACTGCCAGGTGTGGCTGGCCCTCGCCTTCCCTTGGCAGCCCTTCCACAGCCCCACAGACAGTGGGGCTCCGGGCTCGCCAGCCAGCTCAGGGTGCCGACGTTGTTGCCTGCTCGCTCGCAGTGCTGCCTCCAGAGCCCAGCTCCGAAAGGGCGAACGTCCAGCGACTGCTCCCACACCAAAGGTGCCAGGACTGCCAGGTGTGGCTGGCCCTCGCCTTGCCTTGGCAGCCCTTCCACAGCCCCACAGACACTGGGGCTCCGGGCTCGCCAGCCAGCTCAGGTGCCGACGTTGTTGCCTGCTCGCTCGCAGTGCTGCCTCCAGAGCCCAGCTCCGAAAGGGCGAACGTCCAGCGACTGCTCCCACACCAAAGGAGCCAGGACTGCCAAGTGTGGCTGGCCCTCGCCTTCCCTTGGCAGCCCTCCCACAGCCCCACAGACAGTGGGGCTCCGGGCTCGCCAGCCAGCTCAGGGTGCCGACGTTGTTGCCTGCTCGCTCTCAGTGCTGCCTCCAGAGCCCAGCTCCGAAAGGGCGAACGTCCACGACTGCTCCCACACCAAAGGTGCCAGGACTGCCAGGTGTGGCTGGCCCTCGCCTTCCCTTGGCAGCCCTTCCACAGCCCCACAGACAGTGGGGCTCCGCACTGGGGCTCCGGGCTCGCCGGCCAGCTCAGGGTGCCGACGTTGTTGCCTGCTCGCTCTCAGCGCTGCCTCCAGAGCCCAGCTCCGAAAGGGCGAACGTCCAGCGACTGCTCCCACACCAAAGGTGCCAGGACTGCCAGGTGTGGCTGGCCCTCGCCTTGCCTTGGCAGCCCTTCCACAGCCCCACAGACAGTGGGCCTCCGGGCTCGCCAGCCAGCTCAGGGTGCCGACGTTGTTTCCTGCTCGCTCTCAGCGCTGCCTCCAGAGCCCAGCTCCGAAACGGCGAACGTCCAGCGACTGCTCCCACACCAAAGGTGCCAGGACTGCCAGGTGTGGCTGGCCCTCGCCTTCCCTTGGCAGCCCTTCCACAGCCCCACAGACAGTGGGGCTCCGGGCTCGCCAGCCAGCTCAGGGTGCCGACGTTGTTGCCTGCTCGCTCTCAGTGCTGCCTCCAGAGCCCAGCTCCGAAAGGGCGAACGTCCAGCGACTGCTCCCACACCAAAGGTGCCAGGACTGACAGGTGTGGCTGGCCCTCGCCTTCCCTTGGCAGCCCTTCCACAGCCCCACAGACAGTGGGGCTCCGGGCTCGCCAGCCAGCTCAGGGTGCCGACGTTGTTGCCTGCTCGCTCTCAGCGCTGCCTCCAGAGCCCAGCTCCGAAATGGCGAACGTCCAGCGACTGCTCCCACACCAAAGGTGCCAGGACTGCCAGGTGTGGCTGGCCCTCGCCTTCCCTTGGCAGCCCTTCCACAGCCCCACAGACAGTGGGCCTCCGGGCTCGCCAGCCAGCTCAGGGTGCCGACGTTGTTGCCTGCTCGCTCTCAGTGCTGCCTCCAGAGCCCAGCTCCGAAAAGCCAGCGAAAGTCCAGCGACTGCTCCCACACCAAAGGTGCCAGGACTGCCAGGTGTGGCTGGCCCTCGCCTTTCCCTTGGCAGCCCTTCCACAGCCCCACAGACAGTGGGGCTCCGGGCTCGCCAGCCAGCTCAGGGTGCCGACGTTGTTGCCTGCTCGCTCTCAGTGCTGCCTCCAGAGCCCAGCTCCGAAAGGGGTGAACGTCCAGCGACTGCTCCCACACCAAAGGTGCCAGGACTGCCAGGTGTGGCTGGCCCTCGCCTTCCCTTGGCAGCCCTTCCACAGCCCCACAGACAGTGGGGCTCCGGGGCTCGCCAGCCAGCTCAGGGTGCCGACGTTGTTGCCTGCTCGCTCTCAGTGCTGCCTCCAGAGCCCAGCTCCGAAAGGGCGAACGTCCAGCGACTGCTCCCACACCAAAGGTGCCAGGACTGCCAGGTGTGGCTGGCCCTCGCCTTCCCTTGGCAGCCCTTCCACAGCCCCACAGACAGTGGGGCTCCGGGCTCGCCAGCCAGCTCAGGGTGCCGACGTTGTTGCCTGCTCGCTCTCAGCGCTGCCTCCAGAGCCCAGCTCCGAAACGGCGAACGTCCAGCGACTGCTCCCACACCAAAGGTGCCAGGACTGCCAGGTGTGGCTGGCCCTCGCCTTGCCTTGGCAGCCCTTCCACAGCCCCACAGACAGTGGGGCTCCGGGCTCGCCAGCCAGCTCAGGGTGCCGACGTTGTTGCCTGCTCGCTCGCAGTGCTGCCTCCAGAGCCCAGCTCCGAAAGGGCGAACGTCCAGCGACTGCTCCCACACCAAAGGTGCCAGGACTGCCAGGTGTGGCTGGCCCTCGCCTTCCCTTGGCAGCCCTTCCCACAGCCCCACAGACAGTGGGGCTCCGGGCTCGCCAGCCAGCTCAGGGTGCCGACGTTGTTGCCTGCTCGCTCGCAGTGCTGCCTCCAGAGCCCAGCTCCGAAAGGGCGAATGTCCAGCGACTGCTCCCACACCAAAGGTGCCAGGACTGCCAGGTGTGGCTGGCCCTCGCCTTCCCTTGGCAGCCCTTCCACAGCCCCACAGACAGTGGGGCTCCGGGCTCGCCAGCCAGCTCAGGGTGCCGACGTTGTTTCCTGCTCGCTCTCAGTGCTGCCTCCAGAGCCCAGCTCCGAAAGGGCGAACGTCCAGCGACTGCTCCCACACCAAAGGTGCCAGGACTGCCAGGTGTGGCTGGCCCTCGCCTTCCCTTGGCAGCCCTTCCACAGCCCCACAGACAGTGGGGCTCCGGGCTCGCCAGCCAGCTCAGGGTGCCGACGTTGTTGCCTGCTCGCTCTCAGTGCTGCCTCCAGAGCCCAGCTCCGAAAGGGCGAACGTCCAGCGACTGCTCCCACACCAAAGGTGCCAGGACTGCCAGGTGTGGCTGGCCCTCACCTTCCCTTGGCAGCCCTTCCACAGCCCCACAGACAGTGGGGCTCCGGGCTCGCCAGCCAGCTCAGGGTGCCGACGTTGTTGCCTGCTCGCTCTCAGCGCTGCCTCCAGAGCCCAGCTCCGAAACGCGAACGTCCAGCGACTGCTCCCACACCAAAGGTGCCAGGACTGCCAGGTGTGGCTGGCCCTCGCCTTGCCTTGGCAGCCCTTCCACAGCCCCACAGACAGTGGGGCTCCGGGCTCGCCAGCCAGCTCAGGGTGCCGAAGTTGTTGCCTGCTCGCTCTCAGTGCTGCCTCCAGAGCCCAGCTCCGAAACGGCGAACGTCCAGCGACTGCTCCCACACCAAAGGTGCCAGGACTGCCAGGTGTGGCTGGCCCTCGCCTTCCCTTGGCAGCCCTTCCACAGCCCCACAGACAGTGGGGCTCCGGGCTCGCCAGCCAGCTCAGGGTGCCGACGTTGTTGCCTGCTCGCTCGCAGTGCTGCCTCCAGAGCCCAGCTCCGAAAGGGCGAACGTCCAGCGACTGCTCCCACACCAAAGGTGCCAGGACTGCCAGGTGTGGCTGCCCCTCGCCTTCCCTTGGCAGCCCTTCCACAGCCCCACAGACACTGGGGCTCCGGGCTCGCCAGCCAGCTCAGGGTGCCGACCTTGTTGCCTGCTCGCTCTCAGCGCTGCCTCCAGAGCCCAGCTCCGAAACGGCGAACGTCCAGCGACTGCTCCCACACCAAAGGTGCCAGGACTGCCAGGTGTGGCTGGCCCTCGCCTTGCCTTGGCAGCCCTTCCACAGCCCCACAGACAGTGGGGCTCCGGGGTCGCCAGCCAGCTCAGGGTGCCGACGTTGTTGCCTGCTCGCTCTCAGTGCTGCCTCCAGAGCCCAGCTCCGAAAGGGCGAACGTCCAGCGACTGCTCCCACACCAAAGGTGCCAGGACTGCCAGGTGTGGCTGGCCCTCGCCTTCCCTTGGCAGCCCTTCCACAGCCCCACAGACAGTGGGCCTCCGGGCTCGCCAGCCAGCTCAGGGTGCCGACGTTGTTGCCTGCTCGCTCTCAGTGCTGCCTCCAGAGCCCAGCTCCGAAAGGGCGAATGTCCAGCGACTGCTCCCACACCAAAGGTGCCAGGACTGCCAGGTGTGGCTGGCCCTCGCCTTGCCTTGGCAGCCCTTCCACAGCCCCACAGACAGTGGGGCTCCGGGCTCGCCAGCCAGCTCAGGGTGCCGACGTTGTTTCCTGCTCGCTCTCAGTGCTGCCTCCAGAGCCCAGCTCCGAAAGGGCGAACGTCCAGCGACTGCTCCCACACCAAAGGTGCCAGGACTGCCAGGTGTGGCTGGCCCTCACCTTCCCTTGGCAGCCCTTCCACAGCCCCACAGACAGTGGGGCTCCGGGCTCGCCAGCCAGCTCAGGGTGCCGACGTTGTTGCCTGCTCGCTCTCAGCGCTGCCTCCAGAGCCCAGCTCCGAAACGGCGAACGTCCAGCGACTGCTCCCACACCAAAGGTGCCAGGACTGCCAGGTGTGGCTGGCCCTCGCCTTCCCTTGGCAGCCCTTCCACAGCCCCACAGACAGTGGGGCTCCGGGCTCGCCAGCCAGCTCAGGTGCCGACGTTGTTGCCTGCTCGCTCTCAGTGCTGCCTCCAGAGCCCAGCTCCGAAAGGCGAACGTCCAGCGACTGCTCCCACACCAAAGGTGCCAGGACTGCCAGGTGTGGCTGGCCCTCGCCTTCCCTTGGCAGCCCTTCCACAGCCCCACAGACACTGGGGCTCCGGGCTCGCCAGCCAGCTCAGGGTGCCGACGTTGTTGCCTGCTCGCTCTCAGCGCTGCCTCCAGAGCCCAGCTCCGAAAGGGCGAACGTCCAGCGACTGCTCCCACACCAAAGGTGCCAGGACTGCCAGGTGTGGCTGGCCCTCGCCTTCCCTTGGCAGCCCTTCCACAGCCCCACAGACAGTGGGGCTCCGGGCTCGCCAGCCAGCTCAGGGTGCCGACGTTGTTGCCTGCTCGCTCTCAGCGCTGCCTCCAGAGCCCAGCTCCGAAAGGGCGAACGTCCAGCGACTGCTCCCACACCAAAGGTGCCAGGACTGCCAGGTGTGGCTGGCCCTCGCTTGCCTTGGCAGCCCTTCCACAGCCCCACAGACAGTGCGGCTCCGGGCTCGCCGGCCAGCTCAGGGTGCCGACGTTGTTTCCTGCTCGCTCTCAGTGCTGCCTCCAGAGCCCAGCTTCCCGAAAAGGGCGAACGTCCAGCGACTGCTCCCACACCAAAGGTGCCAGGACTGCCAGGTGTGGCTGGCCCCTCGCCTTCCCTTGGCAGCCCTTCACAGCCCCACAGACAGTGGGGCTCCGGGCTCGCCAGCCAGCTCAGGGTGCCGACGTTGTTGCCTGCTCGCTCTCAGCGCTGCCTCCAGAGCCCAGCTCCGAAAGGGCGAACGTCCAGCGACTGCTCCCACACCAAAGGTGCCAGGACTGCAGGTGTGGCTGGCCCTCGCCTTCCCTTGGCAGCCCCTTCCACAGCCCCACAGACAGTGGGGCTCCGGGCTCGCCAGCCAGCTCAGGGTGCCGACGTTGTTGCCTGCTCGCTCGCAGCGCTGCCTCCAGAGCCCAGCTCCGAAAGGGCGAACGTCCAGCGACTGCTCCCACACCAAAGGTGCCAGGACTGCCAGGTGTGGCTGGCCCTCGCCTTCCCATGGCAGCCCTTCCACAGCCCCACAGACAGTGGGGCTCCGGGCTCGCCAGCCAGCTCAGGGTGCCGACGTTGTTGCCTGCTCGCTCGCAGTGCTGCCTCCAGAGCCCAGCTCCGAAAGGGCGAACGTCCAGCGACTGCTCCCACACCAAAGGTGCCAGGACTGCCAGGTGTGGCTGGCCCTCGCCTTGCCTTGGCAGCCCTTCCACAGCCCCACAGACAGTGGGGCTCCGGGCTCGCCAGCCAGCTCAGGGTGCCGACGTTGTTTCCTGCTCGCTCTCAGTGCTGCCTCCAGAGCCCAGCTCCGAAAGGGCGAACGTCCAGCGACTGCTCCCACACCAAAGGTGCCAGGACTGCCAGGTGTGGCTGGCCCTCGCCTTCCCTTGGCAGCCCTTCCACAGCCCCACAGACACTGGGGCTCCGGGCTCGCCAGCCAGCTCAGGGTGCCGACGTTGTTGCCTGCTCGCTCTCAGTGCTGCCTCCAGAGCCCAGCTCCGAAAGGGCGAACGTCCAGCGACTGCTCCCACACCAAAGGTGCCAGGACTGCCAGGTGTGGCTGGCCCTCGCCTTCCCTTGGCAGCCCTTCCACAGCCCCACAGACAGTGGGGCTCCGGGCTCGCCAGCCAGCTCAGGGTGCCGACGTTGTTGCCTGCTCGCTCTCAGTGCTGCCTCCAGAGCCCAGCTCCGAAAGGGCGAACGTCCAGCGACTGCTCCCACACCAAAGGGGCCAGGACTGCCAGGTGTGGCTGGCCTCGCCTTGCCTTGGCAGCCCTTCCACAGCCCCACAGACACTGGGGGCTCCGGGCTCGCCAGCCAGCTCAGGGTGCCGACGTTGTTGCCTGCTCGCTCTCAGTGCTGCCTCCAGAGCCCAGCTCCGAAAGGGCGAACGTCCAGCGACTGCTCCCACACCAAAGGTGCCAGGACTGCCAGGTGTGGCTGGCCCCTCGCCTTCCCTTGGCAGCCCTTCGCAGCCCCACAGACAGTGGGGCTCCGGGCTCGCCAGCCAGCTCGGGGTGCCGACGTTTTTTCCTGCTCGCTCTCAGTGCTGCCTCCAGAGCCCAGCTCCGAAAGGGCGAACGTCCAGCGACTGCTCCCACACCAAAGGTGCCAGGACTGCCAGGTGTGGCTGGCCCTCGCCTTCCCTTGGCAGCCCTTCCACAGCCCCACAGACAGTGGGGCTCCGGGCTCGCCAGCCAGCTCAGGGTGCCGACCTTGTTGCCTGCTCGCTCTCAGTGCTGCCTCCAGAGCCCATCTCCGAAAGGGCGAACGTCCAGCGACTGCTCCCACACCAAAGGTGCCAGGACTGCCAGGTGTGGCTGGCCCTCGCCTTGCCTTGCAGCCCTTCCACAGCCCCACAGACAGTGGGGCTCCGGGCTCGCCAGCCAGCTCAGGGTGCCGACGTTGTTGCCTGCTCGCTCTCAGTGCTGCCTCCAGAGCCCAGCTCCGAAAGGGCGAACGTCCAGCGACTGCTCCCACACCAAAGGTGCCAGGACTGCCAGGTGTGGCTGGCCCTCGCCTTGCCTGGCAGCCCTTCCACAGCCCCACAGACAGTGGGGCTCCGGGCTCGCCAGCCAGCTCAGGGTGCCGACGTTGTTGCCTGCTCGCTCTCAGTGCTGCCTCCAGAGCCCAGCTCCGAAAGGGCGAACGTCCAGCGACTGCTCCCACACCAAAGGGGCCAGGACTGCCAGGTGTGGCTGGCCCTCGCCTTGCCTTGGCAGCCCTTCCACAGCCCCACAGACACTGGGGCTCCGGGCTCGCCAGCCAGCTCAGGGTGCCGACGTTGTTGCCTGCTCGCTCTCAGTGCTGCCTCCAGAGCCCAGCTCCGAAAGGGCGAACGTCCAGCGACTGCTCCCACACCAAAGGTGCCAGGACTGCCAGGTGTGGCTGGCCCTCGCCTTCCCTTGGCAGCCCTTCCGCAGCCCCACAGACAGTGGGGCTCCGGCTCGCCAGCCAGCTCGGGGTGCCGACGTTTTTTCCTGCTCGCTCTCAGTGCTGCCTCCAGAGCCCAGCTCCGAAAGGGCGAACGTCCAGCGACTGCTCCCACACCAAAGGTGCCAGGACTGCCAGGTGTGGCTGGCCCTCGCCTTCCCTTGGCAGCCCTTCCACAGCCCCACAGACAGTGGGGCTCCTGGCTCGCCAGCCAGCTCAGGGTGCCGACCTTGTTGCCTGCTCGCTCTCAGTGCTGCCTCCAGAGCCCATCTCCGAAAGGGCGAACGTCCAGCGACTGCTCCCACACCAAAGGTGCCAGGACTGCCAGGTGTGGCTGGCCCTCGCCTTGCCTTGGCAGCCCTTCCACAGCCCACAGACAGTGGGGCTCCGGGCTCGCCAGCCAGCTCAGGGTGCCGACGTTGTTGCCTGCTCGCTCTCAGTGCTGCCTCCAGAGCCCAGCTCCGAAAGGGCGAACGTCCAGCGACTGCTCCCACACCAAAGGTGCCAGGACTGCCAGGTGTGGCTGGCCCTCGCCTTGCCTTGGCAGCCCTTCCACAGCCCCACAGCCAGTGGGGCTCCGGGCTCGCCAGCCAGCTCAGGGTGCCGACGTTGTTTGCCTGCTCGCTCTCAGTGCTGCCTCCAGAGCCCAGCTCCGAAAGGGCGAACGTCCAGCGACTGCTCCCACACCAAAGGTGCCAGGACTGCCAGGTGTGGCTGGCCCTCGCCTTCCCTTGGCAGCCCTTCCACAGCCCCACAGACACTGGGGCTCCGGGCTCGCCAGCCAGCTCAGGGTGCCGACGTTGTTGCCTGCTCGCTCTCAGCGCTGCCTCCAGAGCCCAGCTCCGAAACGGCGAACGTCCAGCGACTGCTCCCACACCAAAGGTGCCAGGACTGCCAGGTGTGGCTGGCCCTCGCCTTGCCTTGGCAGCCCTTCCACAGCCCCACAGACAGTGGGGCTCCGGGCTCGCCAGCCAGCTCAGGGTGCCGACGTTGTTTCCTGCTCGCTCTCAGTGCTGCCTCCAGAGCCCAGCTCCGAAAGGGCGAACGTCCAGCGACTGCTCCCACACCAAAGGTGCCAGGACTGCCAAGTGTGGCTGGCCCTCGCCTTCCCTTGGCAGCCCTTCCACAGCCCCACAGACAGTGGGGCTCCGGGCTCGCCAGCCAGCTCAGGGTGCCGACGTTGTTGCCTGCTCGCTCGCAGTGCTGCCTCCAGAGCCCAGCTCCGAAACGGCGAACGTCCAGCGACTGCTCCCACACCAAAGGTGCCAGGACTGCCAGGTGTGGCTGGCCCTCGCCTTCCCTTGGCAGCCCTTCCACAGCCCCACAGACAGTGGGGCTCCGGGGTCGCCAGCCAGCTCAGGGTGCCGACCTTGTTGCCTGCTCGCTCTCAGCGCTGCCTCCAGAGCCCAGCTCCGAAAGGGCGAACGTCCAGCGACTGCTCCCACACCAAAGGTGCCAGGACTGCCAGGTGTGGCTGGCCCTCGCCTTGCCTTGGCAGCCCTTCCACAGCCCCACAGACACTGGGGCTCCGGGCTCGCCAGCCAGCTCAGGGTGCCGACGTTGTTGCCTGCTCGCTCGCAGTGCTGCCTCCAGAGCGCAGCTCCGAAAGGGCGAACGTCCAGCGACTGCTCCCACACCAAAGGAGCCAGGACTGCCAAGTGTGGCTGGCCCTCGCATTCCCTTGGCAGCCCTTCCACAGCCCCACAGACAGTGGGGCTCCGGGCTCGCCAGCCAGCTCAGGGTGCCGACGTTGTTTCCTGCTCGCTCTCAGTGCTGCCTCCAGAGCCCAGCTCCGAAAGGGCGAACGTCCAGCGACTGCTCCCACACCAAAGGTGCCAGGACTGCCAGGTGTGGCTGGCCCTCGCCTTCCCTTGGCAGCCCTTCCACAGCCCCACAGACAGTGGGGCTCCGGGCTCGCCAGCCAGCTCGGGGTGCCGACGTTTTTTCCTGCTCGCTCTCAGTGCTGCCTCCAGAGCCCAGCTCCGAAAGGGCGAACGTCCAGCGACTGCTCCCACACCAAAGGTGCCAGGACTGCCAGGTGTGGCTGGCCCTCGCCTTCCCTTGGCAGCCCTTCCACAGCCCCACAGACAGTGGGGCTCCGGGCTCGCCAGCCAGCTCAGGGTGCCGACCTTGTTGCCTGCTCGCTCTCAGTGCTGCCTCCAGAGCCCAGCTCCGAAAGGGCGAACGTCCAGCGACTGCTCCCACACCAAAGGTGCCAGGACTGCCAGGTGTGGCTGGCCCTCACCTTCCCTTGGCAGCCCTTCCACAGCCCCACAGACAGTGGGGCTCCGGGCTCGCCAGCCAGCTCAGGGTGCCGACGTTGTTGCCTGCTCGCTCTCAGCGCTGCCTCCAGAGCCCAGCTCCGAAACGGCGAACGTCCAGCGACTGCTCCCACACCAAAGGTGCCAGGACTGCCAGGTGTGGCTGGCCCTCGCCTTGCCTTGGCAGCCCTTCCACAGCCCCACAGACAGTGGGCTCCGGGCTCGCCAGCCAGCTCAGGGTGCCGACGTTGTTGCCTGCTCGCTCTCAGTGCTGCCTCCAGAGCCCAGCTCCGAAAGGGCGAACGTCCAGCGACTGCTCCCACACCAAAGGTGCCAGGACTGCCAGGTGTGGCTGGCCCTCGCCTTCCCTTGGCAGCCCTTCCACAGCCCCACAGACAGTGGGGCTCCGGGCTCGCCAGCCAGCTCAGGGTGCCGACGTTGTTGCTGCTCGCTCTCAGTGCTGCCTCCAGAGCCCAGCTCCGAAACGGCGAACGTCCAGCGACTGCTCCCACACCAAAGGTGCCAGGACTGCCAGGTGTGGCTGGCCCTCGCCTTCCCTTGGCAGCCCTTCCACAGCCCCACAGACAGTGGGGCTCCGGGCTCGCCAGCCAGCTCAGGGTGCCGACGTTGTTGCCTGCTCGCTCTCAGCGCTGCCTCCAGAGCCCAGCTCCGAAACGGCGAACGTCCAGCGACTGCTCCCACACCAAAGGTGCCAGGACTGCCAGGTGTGGCTGGCCCTCGCCTTCCTTGGCAGCCCTTCCACAGCCCCACAGACAGTGCGGCTTCGGGCTCGCCAGCCAGCTCAGGGTGCCGACGTTGTTTCCTGCTCGCTCTCAGTGCTGCCTCCAGAGCCCAGCTCCGAAAGGGCGAACGTCCAGCGACTGCTCCCACACCAAAGGTGCCAGGACTGCCAGGTGTGGCTGGCCCTCGCCTTCCCTTGGCAGCCCTTCCACAGCCCCACAGACAGTGGGGCTCCGGGCTCGCCAGCCAGCTCAGGGTGCCGACGTTGTTGCCTGCTCGCTCGCAGTGCTGCCTCCAGAGCCCAGCTCCGAAAGGCGAATGTCCAGCGACTGCTCCCACACCAAAGGTGCCAGGACTGCCAGGTGTGGCTGGCCCTCGCCTTCCCTTGGCAGCCCTTCCACAGCCCCACAGACAGTGGGGCTCCGGGCTCGCCAGCCAGCTCAGGGTGCCGACGTTGTTGCCTGCTCGCTCTCAGTGCTGCCTCCAGAGCCCAGCTCCGAAAGGGCGAACGTCCAGCGACTGCTCCCACACCAAAGGTGCCAGGACTGCCAGGTGTGGCTGGCCCTCGCCTTCCCTTGGCAGCCCTTCCACAGCCCCACAGACAGTGGGCTCCGGGCTCGCCAGCCAGCTCAGGGTGCCGACGTTGTTGCCTGCTCGCTCTCAGTGCTGCCTCCAGAGCCCAGCTCCGAAAGGGCGAACGTCCAGCGACTGCTCCCACACCAAAGGTGCCAGGACTGCCAGGTGTGGCTGGCCCTCGCCTTCCCTTGGCAGCCCTTCCACAGCCCCACAGACAGTGGGGCTCCGGGCTCGCCAGCCAGCTCAGGGTGCCGACGTTGTTGCCTGCTCGCTCTCAGCGCTGCCTCCAGAGCCCAGCTCCGAAACGGCGAACGTCCAGCGACTGCTCCCACACCAAAGGTGCCAGGACTGCCAGGTGTGGCTGGCCCTCGCCTTGCCTTGGCAGCCCTTCCACAGCCCCACAGACAGTGGGGCTCCGGGCTCGCCAGCCAGCTCAGGGTGCCGACGTTGTTTCCTGCTCGCTCTCAGTGCTGCCTCCAGAGCCCAGCTCCAAAAGGGCGAACGTCCAGCGACTGCTCCCACACCAAAGGTGCCAGGACTGCCAAGTGTGGCTGGCCCTCGCCTTCCCTTGGCAGCCCTTCCACAGCCCCACAGACAGTGGGGCTCCGGGCTCGCCAGCCAGCTCAGGGTGCCGACGTTGTTGCCTGCTCGCTCTCAGTGCTGCCTCCAGAGCCCAGCTCCGAAACGGCGAACGTCCAGCGACTGCTCCCACACCAAAGGTGCCAGGACTGCCAGGTGTGGCTGGCCCTCGCCTTCCCTTGGCAGCCCTTCCACAGCCCCACAGACAGTGGGGCTCCGGGGTCGCCAGCCAGCTCAGGGTGCCGACCTTGTTGCCTGCTCGCTCTCAGTGCTGCCTCCAGAGCCCAGCTCCGAAAGGGCGAACGTCCAGCGACTGCTCCCACACCAAAGGTGCCAGGACTGCCAGGTGTGGCTGGCCCTCGCCTTGCCTTGGCAGCCCTTCCACAGCCCCACAGACAGTGGGGCTCCGGGCTCGCCAGCCAGCTCAGGGTGCCGACGTTGTTGCCTGCTCGCTCGCAGTGCTGCCTCCAGAGCCCAGCTCCGAAAGGGCGAACGTCCAGCGACTGCTCCCACACCAAAGGAGCCAGGACTGCCAAGTGTGGCTGGCCCTCGCCTTCCCTTGGCAACCCTTCCACAGCCCCACAGACAGTGGGGCTCCGCACTGGGGCTCCGGGCTCGCCGGCCAGCTCAGGGTGCCGACGTTGTTGCCTGCTCGCTCTCAGCGCTGCCTCCAGAGCCCAGCTCCGAAAGGGCGAACGTCCAGCGACTGCTCCCACACCAAAGGTGCCAGGACTGCCAGGTGTGGCTGGCCCTCGCCTTCCCTTGGCAGCCCTTCCACAGCCCCACAGACACTGGGGCTCCGGGCTCGCCAGCCAGCTCAGGGTGCCGACGTTGTTGCCTGCTCGCTCTCAGCGCTGCCTCCAGAGCCCAGCTCCGAAACGGCGAACGTCCAGCGACTGCTCCCACACCAAAGGTGCCAGGACTGCCAGGTGTGGCTGGCCCTCGCCTTGCCTTGGCAGCCCTTCCACAGCCCCACAGACAGTGGGGCTCCGGGCTCGCCAGCCAGCTCAGGGTGCCGACGTTGTTTCCTGCTCGCTCTCAGTGCTGCCTCCAGAGCCCAGCTCCGAAAGGGCGAACGTCCAGCGACTGCTCCCACACCAAAGGTGCCAGGACTGCCAGGTGTGGCTGGCCCTCGCCTTCCCTTGGCAGCCCTTCCACAGCCCCACAGACAGTGGGGCTCCGGGCTCGCCAGCCAGCTCAGGGTGCCGACGTTGTTGCCTGCTCGCTCTCAGTGCTGCCTCCAGAGCCCAGCTCCGAAACGGCGAACGTCCAGCGACTGCTCCCACACCAAAGGTGCCAGGACTGCCAGGTGTGTCTGGCCCTCGCCTTCCCTTGGCAGCCCTTCCACAGCCCCACAGACAGTGGGGCTCCGGGCTCGCCAGCCAGCTCAGGGTGCCGACCTTGTTGCCTGCTCGCTCTCAGTGCTGCCTCCAGAGCCCAGCTCCGAAAGGGCGAACGTCCAGCGACTGCTCCCACACCAAAGGTGCCAGGACTGCCAGGTGTGGCTGGCCCTCGCCTTGCCTTGGCAGCCCTTCCACAGCCCCACAGACAGTGGGGCTCCGGGCTCGCCAGCCAGCTCAGGGTGCCGACGTTGTTGCCTGCTCGCTCGCAGTGCTGCCTCCAGAGGGCAGCTCCGAAAGGGCGAACGTCCAGCGACTGCTCCCACACCAAAGGAGCCAGGACTGCCAAGTGTGGCTGGCCCTCGCATTCCCTTGGCAGCCCTTCCACAGCCCCACAGACAGTGGGGCTCCGGGCTCGCCAGCCAGCTCAGGGTGCCGACGTTGTTGCCTGCTCGCTCTCAGCGCTGCCTCCAGAGCCCAGCTCCGAAAGGGCGAACGTCCAGCGACTGCTCCCACACCAAAGGTGCCAGGACTGCCAGGTGTGGCTGGCCCTCGCCTTCCCTTGGCAGCCCTTCCACAGCCCCACAGACAGTGGGGCTCCGGGCTCGCCAGCCAGCTCGGGGTGCCGACGTTGTTGCCTGCTCGCTCTCAGTGCTGCCTCCAGAGCCCAGCTCCGAAAGGGCGAACGTCCAGCGACTGCTCCCACACCAAAGGTGCCAGGACTGCCAGGTGTGGCTGGCCCTCGCCTTCCCTTGGCAGCCCTTCCACAGCCCCACAGACAGTGGGGCTCCGGGCTCGCCAGCCAGCTCAGGGTGCCGACCTTGTTGCCTGCTCGCTCTCAGTGCTGCCTCCAGAGCCCAGCTCCGAAAGGGCGAACGTCCAGCGACTGCTCCCACACCAAAGGTGCCAGGACTGCCAGGTGTGGCTGGCCCTCACCTTCCCTTGGCAGCCCTTCCACAGCCCCACAGACAGTGGGGCTCCGGGCTCGCCAGCCAGCTCAGGGTGCCGACGTTGTTGCCTGCTCGCTCTCAGCGCTGCCTCCAGAGCCCAGCTCCGAAACGGCGAACGTCCAGCGACTGCTCCCACACCAAAGGTGCCAGGACTGCCAGGTGTGGCTGGCCCTCGCCTTGCCTTGGCAGCCCTTCCACAGCCCCACAGACAGTGGGGCTCCGGGCTCGCCAGCCAGCTCAGGGTGCCGACGTTGTTGCCTGCTCGCTCTCAGTGCTGCCTCCAGAGCCCAGCTCCGAAAGGGCGAACGTCCAGCGACTGCTCCCACACCAAAGGTGCCAGGACTGCCAGGTGTGGCTGGCCCTCGCCTTCCCTTGGCAGCCCTTCCACAGCCCCACAGACAGTGGGGCTCCGGGCTCGCCAGCCAGCTCAGGGTGCCGACGTTGTTGCCTGCTCGCTCTCAGTGCTGCCTCCAGAGCCCAGCTCCGAAACGGCGAACGTCCAGCGACTGCTCCCACACCAAAGGTGCCAGGACTGCCAGGTGTGGCTGGCCCTCGCCTTCCCTTGGCAGCCCTTCCACAGCCCCACAGACAGTGGGGCTCCGGGCTCGCCAGCCAGCTCAGGGTGCCGACGTTGTTGCCTGCTCGCTCTCAGCGCTGCCTCCAGAGCCCAGCTCCGAAACGGCGAACGTCCAGCGACTGCTCCCACACCAAAGGTGCCAGGACTGCCAGGTGTGGCTGGCCCTCGCCTTGCCTTGGCAGCCCTTCCACAGCCCCACAGACAGTGCGGCTTCGGGCTCGCCAGCCAGCTCAGGGTGCCGACGTTGTTTCCTGCTCGCTCTCAGTGCTGCCTCCAGAGCCCAGCTCCGAAAGGGCGAACGTCCAGCGACTGCTCCCACACCAAAGGTGCCAGGACTGCCAGGTGTGGCTGGCCCTCGCCTTCCCTTGGCAGCCCTTCCACAGCCCCACAGACAGTGGGGCTCCGGGCTCGCCAGCCAGCTCAGGGTGCCGACGTTGTTGCCTGCTCGCTCGCAGTGCTGCCTCCAGAGCCTAGCTCCGAAAGGGCGAATGTCCAGCGACTGCTCCCACACCAAAGGTGCCAGGACTGCCAGGTGTGGCTGGCCCTCGCCTTCCTTGGCAGCCCTTCCACAGCCCCACAGACAGTGGGGCTCCGGGCTCGCCAGCCAGCTCAGGGTGCCGACGTTGTTGCCTGCTCGCTCTCAGTGCTGCCTCCAGAGCCCAGCTCCGAAAGGGCGAACGTCCAGCGACTGCTCCCACACCAAAGGTGCCAGGACTGCCAGGTGTGGCTGGCCCTCGCCTTCCCTTGGCAGCCCTTCCACAGCCCCACAGACAGTGGGGCTCCGGGCTCGCCAGCCAGCTCAGGGTGCCGACGTTGTTGCCTGCTCGCTCTCAGTGCTGCCTCCAGAGCCCAGCTCCGAAAGGGCGAACGTCCAGCGACTGCTCCCACACCAAAGGTGCCAGGACTGCCAGGTGTGGCTGGCCCTCGCCTTCCCTTGGCAGCCCTTCCACAGCCCCACAGACAGTGGGGCTCCGGGCTCGCCAGCCAGCTCAGGGTGCCGACCTTGTTGCCTGCTCGCTCTCAGCGCTGCCTCCAGAGCCCAGCTCCGAAACGGCGAACGTCCAGCGACTGCTCCCACACCAAAGGTGCCAGGACTGCCAGGTGTGGCTGGCCCTCGCCTTGCCTTGGCAGCCCTTCCACAGCCCCACAGACAGTGGGGCTCCGGGCTCGCCAGCCAGCTCAGGGTGCCGACGTTGTTTCCTGCTCGCTCTCAGTGCTGCCTCCAGAGCCCAGCTCCGAAAGGGCGAACGTCCAGCGACTGCTCCCACACCAAAGGTGCCAGGACTGCCAGGTGTGGCTGGCCCTCGCCTTCCCTTGGCAGCCCTTCCACAGCCCCACAGACAGTGGGGCTCCGGGCTCGCCAGCCAGCTCAGGGTGCCGACGTTGTTGCCTGCTCGCTCTCAGTGCTGCCTCCAGAGCCCAGCTCCGAAACGGCGAACGTCCAGCGACTGCTCCCACACCAAAGGTGCCAGGACTGCCAGGTGTGGCTGGCCCTCGCCTTCCCTTGGCAGCCCTTCCACAGCCCCACAGACAGTGGGGCTCCGGGCTCGCCAGCCAGCTCAGGGTGCCGACCTTGTTGCCTGCTCGCTCTCAGTGCTGCCTCCAGAGCCCAGCTCCGAAAGGGCGAACGTCCAGCGACTGCTCCCACACCAAAGGTGCCAGGACTGCCAGGTGTGGCTGGCCCTCGCCTTGCCTTGGCAGCCCTTCCACAGCCCCACAGACAGTGGGGCTCCGGGCTCGCCAGCCAGCTCAGGGTGCCGACGTTGTTGCCTGCTCGCTCTCAGCGCTGCCTCCAGAGCCCAGCTCCGAAAGGGCGAACGTCCAGCGACTGCTCCCACACCAAAGGAGCCAGGACTGCCAAGTGTGGCTGGCCCTCGCCTTCCCTTGGCAACCCTTCCACAGCCCCACAGACAGTGGGGCTCCGCACTGGGGCTCCGGGCTCGCCGGCCAGCTCAGGGTGCCGACGTTGTTGCCTGCTCGCTCTCAGCGCTGCCTCCAGAGCCCAGCTCCGAAAGGGCGAACGTCCAGCGACTGCTCCCACACCAAAGGTGCCAGGACTGCCAGGTGTGGCTGGCCCTCGCTTTGCCTTGGCAGCCCTTCCACAGCCCCACAGACAGTGGGGCTCCGGGCTCGCCAGCCAGCTCAGGGTGCCGACGTTGTTTCCTGCTCGCTCTCAGCGCTGCCTCCAGAGCCCAGCTCCCAAAGGGCGAACGTCCAGCGACTGCTCCCACACCAAAGGTGCCAGGACTGCCAGGTGTGGCTGGCCCTCGCCTTGCCTTGGCAGCCCTTCCACAGCCCCACAGACAGTGGGGCTCCGGGCTCGCCAGCCAGCTCAGGGTGCCGACGTTGTTGCCTGCTCGCTCTCAGTGCTGCCTCCAGAGCCCAGCTCCGAAAGGGCGAACGTCCAGCGACTGCTCCCACACCAAAGGTGTCAGGACTGCCAGGTGTGGCTGGCCCTCGCCTTGCCTTGGCAGCCCTTCCACAGCCCCACAGACAGTGGGGCTCCGGGCTCGCCAGCCAGCTCAGGGTGCCGACGTTGTTGCCTGCTCGCTCGCAGTGCTGCCTCCAGAGCCCAGCTCCGAAACAGCGAACGTCCAGCGACTGCTCCCACACCAAAGGAGCCAGGACTGCCAAGTGTGGCTGGCCCTCGCCTTCCCTTGGCAGCCCTTCCACAGCCCCACAGACAGTGGGGCTCCGCACTGGGGCTCCGGGCTCGCCGGCCAGCTCAGGGTGCCGACGTTGTTGCCTGCTCGCTCTCAGCGCTGCCTCCAGAGCCCAGCTCCGAAAGGGCGAACGTCCAGCGACTGCTCCCACACCAAAGGTGCCAGGACTGCCAGGTGTGGCTGGCCCTCGCTTTGCCTTGGCAGCCCTTCCACAGCCCCACAGACAGTGGGGCTCCGGGCTCGCCAGCCAGCTCAGGGTGCCGACGTTGTTTCCTGCTCGCTCTCAGCGCTGCCTCCAGAGCCCAGCTCCGAAAGGGCGAACGTCCAGCGACTGCTCCCACACCAAAGGTGCCAGGACTGCCAGGTGTGGCTGGCCCTCGCCTTGCCTTGGCAGCCCTTCCACAGCCCCACAGACAGTGGGGCTCCGGGCTCGCCAGCCAGCTCAGGGTGCCGACCTTGTTGCCTGCTCGCTCTCAGTGCTGCCTCCAGAGCCCAGCTCCGAAAGGGCGAACGTCCAGCGACTGCTCCCACACCAAAGGTGTCAGGACTGCCAGGTGTGGCTGGCCCTCGCCTTGCCTTGGCAGCCCTTCCACAGCCCCACAGACAGTGGGGCTCCGGGCTCGCCAGCCAGCTCAGGGTGCCGACGTTGTTGCCTGCTCGCTCGCAGTGCTGCCTCCAGAGCCCAGCTCCGAAAGGGCGAACGTCCAGCGACTGCTCCCACACCAAAGGAGCCAGGACTGCCAAGTGTGGCTGGCCCTCGCCTTCCCTTGGCAGCCCTTCCACAGCCCCACAGACAGTGGGGCTCCGCACTGGGGCTCCGGGCTCGCCGGCCAGCTCAGGGTGCCGACGTTGTTGCCTGCTCGCTCTCAGCGCTGCCTCCAGAGCCCAGCTCCGAAAGGGCGAACGTCCAGCGACTGCTCCCACACCAAAGGTGCCAGGACTGCCAGGTGTGGCTGGCCCTCGCTTTGCCTTGGCAGCCCTTCCACAGCCCCACAGACAGTGGGGCTCCGGGCTCGCCAGCCAGCTCAGGGTGCCGACGTTGTTTCCTGCTCGCTCTCAGCGCTGCCTCCAGAGCCCAGCTCCCAAAGGGCGAACGTCCAGCGACTGCTCCCCCACCAAAGGTGTCAGGACTGCCAGGTGTGGCTGGCCCTCGCCTTCCCTTGGCAGCCCTTCCACAGCCCCACAGACAGTGGGGCTCCGGGCTCGCCAGCCAGCTCAGGGTGCCGACGTTGTTGCCTGCTCGCTCGCAGTGCTGCCTCCAGAGCCCAGCTCCGAAAGGGCTAACGTCCAGCAACTGCTCCCACACCAAAGGTGCCAGGACTGCCAGGTGTGGCTGGCCCTCGCCTTCCCTTGGCAGCCCTTCCACAGCCCCACAGACACTGGGGCTCCGGGCTCGCCAGCCAGCTCAGGGTGCCGACCTTGTTGCCTGCTCGCTCTCAGTGCTGCCTCCAGAGCCCAGCTCCGAAAGGGCGAACGTCCAGCGACTGCTCCCACACCAAAGGTGCCAGGACTGCCAGGTGTGGCTGGCCCTCGCCTTGCCTTGGCAGCCCTTCCACAGCCCCACAGACAGTGGGGCTCCGGGCTCGCCAGCCAGCTCAGGGTGCCGACGTTGTTGCCTGCTCGCTCTCAGCGCTGCCTCCAGAGCCCAGCTCCGAAACGGCGAACGTCCAGCGACTGCTCCCACACCAAAGGTGCCAGGACTGCCAGGTGTGGCTGGCCCTCGCCTTGCCTTGGCAGCCCTTCCACAGCCCCACAGACAGTGGGGCTCCGGGCTCGCCAGCCAGCTCAGGGTGCCGACGTTGTTGCCTGCTCGCTCTCAGTGCTGCCTCCAGAGCCCAGCTCCCAAAGGGCGAACGTCCAGCGACTGCTCCCACACCAAAGGTGCCAGGACTGCCAAGTGTGGCTGGCCCTCGCCTTCCCTTGGCAGCCCTTCCACAGCCCCACAGACAGTGGGGCTCCGGGCTCGCCAGCCAGCTCAGGGTGCCGACGTTGTTGCCTGCTCGCTCTCAGTGCTGCCTCCAGAGCCCAGCTCCGAAAGGGCGAACGTCCAGCGACTGCTCCCACACCAAAGGTGCCAGGACTGCCAGGTGTGGCTGGCCCTCGCCTTCCCTTGGCAGCCCTTCCACAGCCCCACAGACAGTGGGGCTCCGGGCTCGCCAGCCAGCTCAGGGTGCCGACCTTGTTGCCTGCTCGCTCTCAGTGCCGCCTCCAGAGCCCAGCTCCGAAAGGGCGAACGTCCAGCGACTGCTCCCACACCAAAGGTGCCAGGACTGCCAGGTGTGGCTGGCCCTCGCCTTGCCTTGGCAGCCCTTCCACAGCCCCACAGACAGTGGGGCTCCGCACTGGGGCTCCGGGCTCGCCGGCCAGCTCAGGGTGCCGACGTTGTTGCCTGCTCGCTCTCAGCGCTGCCTCCAGAGCCCAGCTCCGAAAGGGCGAACGTCCAGCGACTGCTCCCACACCAAAGGTGCCAGGACTGCCAGGTGTGGCTGGCCCTCGCTTTGCCTTGGCAGCCCTTCCACAGCCCCACAGACAGTGGGGCTCCGGGCTCGCCAGCCAGCTCAGGGTGCCGACGTTGTTTCCTGCTCGCTCTCAGCGCTGCCTCCAGAGCCCAGCTCCCAAAGGGCGAACGTCCAGCGACTGCTCCCACACCAAAGGTGCCAGGACTGCCAGGTGTGGCTGGCCCTCGCCTTCCCTTGGCAGCCCTTCCACAGCCCCACAGACAGTGGGGCTCCGGGCTCGCCAGCCAGCTCAGGGTGCCGACGTTGTTGCCTGCTCGCTCTCAGTGCTGCCTCCAGAGCCCAGCTCCGAAAGGGCGAACGTCCAGCGACTGCTCCCACACCAAAGGTGTCAGGACTGCCAGGTGTGGCTGGCCCTCGCCTTCCCTTGGCAGCCCTTCCACAGCCCCACAGACAGTGGGGCTCCGGGCTCGCCAGCCAGCTCAGGGTGCCGACGTTGTTGCCTGCTCGCTCGCAGTGCTGCCTCCAGAGCCCAGCTCCGAAAGGGCGAACGTCCAGCAACTGCTCCCACACCAAAGGTGCCAGGACTGCCAGGTGTGGCTGGCCCTCGCCTTCCCTTGGCAGCCCTTCCACAGCCCCACAGACACTGGGGCTCCGGGCTCGCCAGCCAGCTCAGGGTGCCGACCTTGTTGCCTGCTCGCTCTCAGTGCTGCCTCCAGAGCCCAGCTCCGAAAGGGCGAACGTCCAGCGACTGCTCCCACACCAAAGGTGCCAGGACTGCCAGCTGTGGCTGGCCCTCGCCTTCCCTTGGCAGCCCTTCCACAGCCCCACAGACAGTGGGGCTCCGGGCTCGCCAGCCAGCTCAGGGTGCCGACGTTGTTGCCTGCTCGCTCTCAGCGCTGCCTCCAGAGCCCAGCTCCGAAACGGCGAACGTCCAGCGACTGCTCCCACACCAAAGGTGCCAGGACTGCCAGGTGTGGCTGGCCCTCGCCTTGCCTTGGCAGCCCTTCCACAGCCCCACAGACAGTGGGGCTCCGGGCTCGCCAGCCAGCTCAGGGTGCCGACGTTGTTGCCTGCTCGCTCTCAGTGCTGCCTCCAGAGCCCAGCTCCCAAAGGGCGAACGTCCAGCGACTGCTCCCACACCAAAGGTGCCAGGACTGCCAAGTGTGGCTGGCCCTCGCCTTCCCTTGGCAGCCCTTCCACAGCCCCACAGACAGTGGGGCTCCGGGCTCGCCAGCCAGCTCAGGGTGCCGACGTTGTTGCCTGCTCGCTCTCAGTGCTGCCTCCAGAGCCCAGCTCCGAAAGGGCGAACGTCCAGCGACTGCTCCCACACCAAAGGTGCCAGGACTGCCAGGTGTGGCTGGCCCTCGCCTTCCCTTGGCAGCCCTTCCACAGCCCCACAGACAGTGGGGCTCCGGGCTCGCCAGCCAGCTCAGGGTGCCGACCTTGTTGCCTGCTCGCTCTCAGTGCCGCCTCCAGAGCCCAGCTCCGAAAGGGCGAACGTCCAGCGACTGCTCCCACACCAAAGGTGCCAGGACTGCCAGGTGTGGCTGGCCCTCGCCTTGCCTTGGCAGCCCTTCCACAGCCCCACAGACAGTGGGGCTCCGCACTGGGGCTCCGGGCTCGCCGGCCAGCTCAGGGTGCCGACGTTGTTGCCTGCTCGCTCTCAGCGCTGCCTCCAGAGCCCAGCTCCGAAAGGGCGAACGTCCAGCGACTGCTCCCACACCAAAGGTGCCAGGACTGCCAGGTGTGGCTGGCCCTCGCCTTCCCTTGGCAGCCCTTCCACAGCCCCACAGACAGTGGGGCTCCGGGCTCGCCAGCCAGCTCAGGGTGCCGACGTTGTTGCCTGCTCGCTCTCAGTGCTGCCTCCAGAGCCCAGCTCCGAAAGGGCGAACGTCCAGCGACTGCTCCCACACCAAAGGTGCCAGGACTGCCAGGTGTGGCTGGCCCTCGCCTTCCCTTGGCAGCCCTTCCACAGCCCCACAGACAGTGGGGCTCCGGGCTCGCCAGCCAGCTCAGGGTGCCCACGTTGTTGCCTGCTCGCTCTCAGTGCTGCCTCCAGAGCCCAGCTCCGAAAGGGCGAACGTCCAGCGACTGCTCCCACACCAAAGGAGCCAGGACTGCCAAGTGTGGCTGGCCCTCGCCTTCCCTTGGCAGCCCTTCCACAGCCCCACAGACAGTGTGGCTCCGCACTGGGGCTCCGGGCTCGCCGGCCAGCTCAGGGTGCCGACGTTGTTGCCTGCTCGCTCTCAGCGCTGCCTCCAGAGCCCAGCTCCGAAAGGGCGAACGTCCAGCGACTGCTCCCACACCAAAGGTGCCAGGACTGCCAGGTGTGGCTGGCCCTCGCCTTGCCTTGGCAGCCCTTCCACAGCCCCACAGACAGTGGGGCTCCGGGCTCGCCAGCCAGCTCAGGGTGCCGACGTTGTTGCCTGCTCGCTCTCAGCGCTGCCTCCAGAGCCCAGCTCCCAAAGGGCGAACGTCCAGCGACTGCTCCCACACCAAAGGTGCCAGGACTGCCAGGTGTGGCTGGCCCTCGCCTTCCCTTGGCAGCCCTTCCACAGCCCCACAGACAGTGGGGCTCCGGGCTCGCCAGCCAGCTCAGGGTGCCGACGTTGTTGCCTGCTCGCTCTCAGTGCTGCCTCCAGAGCCCAGCTCCGAAAGGGCGAACGTCCAGCGACTGCTCCCACACCAAAGGTGTCAGGACTGCCAGGTGTGGCTGGCCCTCGCCTTCCCTTGGCAGCCCTTCCACAGCCCCACAGACAGTGGGGCTCCGGGCTCGCCAGCCAGCTCAGGGTGCCGACGTTGTTGCCTGCTCGCTCGCAGTGCTGCCTCCAGAGCCCAGCTCCGAAAGGGCGAACGTCCAGCGACTGCTCCCACACCAAAGGTGCCAGGACTGCCAGGTGTGGCTGGCCCTCGCCTTCCCTTGGCAGCCCTTCCACAGCCCCACAGACAGTGGGGCTCCGGGCTCGCCAGCCAGCTCAGGGTGCCGACCTTGTTGCCTGCTCGCTCTCAGTGCTGCCTCCAGAGCCCAGCTCCGAAAGGGCGAACGTCCAGCGACTGCTCCCACACCAAAGGTGCCAGGACTGCCAGGTGTGGCTGGCCCTCGCCTTGCCTTGGCAGCCCTTCCACAGCCCCACAGACAGTGGGGCTCCGGGCTCGCCAGCCAGCTCAGGGTGCCGACGTTGTTGCCTGCTCGCTCTCAGCGCTGCCTCCAGAGCCCAGCTCCGAAAGGGCGAACGTCCAGCGACTGCTCCCACACCAAAGGTGCCAGGACTGCCAGGTGTGGCTGGCCCTCGCCTTGCCTTGGCAGCCCTTCCACAGCCCCACAGACAGTGGGGCTCCGGGCTCGCCAGCCAGCTCAGGGTGCCGACGTTGTTGCCTGCTCGCTCTCAGTGCTGCCTCCAGAGCCCAGCTCCCAAAGGGCGAACGTCCAGCGACTGCTCCCACACCAAAGGTGCCAGGACTGCCAAGTGTGGCTGGCCCTCGCCTTCCCTTGGCAGCCCTTCCACAGCCCCACAGACAGTGGGGCTCCGGGCTCGCCAGCCAGCTCAGGGTGCCGACGTTGTTGCCTGCTCGCTCTCAGTGCTGCCTCCAGAGCCCAGCTCCGAAAGGGCGAACGTCCAGCGACTGCTCCCACACCAAAGGTGCCAGGACTGCCAGGTGTGGCTGGCCCTCGCCTTCCCTTGGCAGCCCTTCCACAGCCCCACAGACAGTGGGGCTCCGGGCTCGCCAGCCAGCTCAGGGTGCCGACCTTGTTGCCTGCTCGCTCTCAGTGCCGCCTCCAGAGCCCAGCTCCGAAAGGGCGAACGTCCAGCGACTGCTCCCACACCAAAGGTGCCAGGACTGCCAGGTGTGGCTGGCCCTCGCCTTGCCTTGGCAGCCCTTCCACAGCCCCACAGACAGTGGGGCTCCGCACTGGGGCTCCGGGCTCACCGGCCAGCTCAGGGTGCCGACGTTGTTGCCTGCTCGCTCTCAGCGCTGCCTCCAGAGCCCAGCTCCGAAAGGGCGAACGTCCAGCGACTGCTCCCACACCAAAGGTGTCAGGACTGCCAGGTGTGGCTGGCCCTCGCCTTCCCTTGGCAGCCCTTCCACAGCCCCACAGACAGTGGGGCTCCGGGCTCGCCAGCCAGCTCAGGGTGCCGACGTTGTTGCCTGCTCGCTCGCAGCGCTGCCTCCAGAGCCCAGCTCCGAAAGGGCGAACGTCCAGCGACTGCTCCCACACCAAAGGTGCCAGGACTGCCAGGTGTGGCTGGCCCTCGCCTTCCCTTGGCAGCCCTTCCACAGCCCCACAGACACTGGGGCTCCGGGCTCGCCAGCCAGCTCAGGGTGCCGACGTTGTTGCCTGCTCGCTCTCAGCGCTGCCTCCAGAGCCCAGCTCCGAACGGCGAACGTCCAGCGACTGCTCCCACACCAAAGGTGCCAGGACTGCCAGGTGTGGCTGGCCCTCGCCTTGCCTTGGCAGCCCTTCCACAGCCCCACAGACAGTGGGGCTCCGGGCTCGCCAGCCAGCTCAGGGTGCCGACCTTGTTGCCTGCTCGCTCTCAGTGCCGCCTCCAGAGCCCAGCTCCGAAAGGGCGAACGTCCAGCGACTGCTCCCACACCAAAGGTGCCAGGACTGCCAGGTGTGGCTGGCCCTCGCCTTGCCTTGGCAGCCCTTCCACAGCCCCACAGACAGTGGGGCTCCGGGCTCGCCAGCCAGCTCAGGGTGCCGACCTTGTTGCCTGCTCGCTCTCAGTGCTGCCTCCAGAGCCCAGCTCCGAAAGGGCGAACGTCCAGCGACTGCTCCCACACCAAAGGTGCCAGGACTGCCAGGTGTGGCTGGCCCTCGCCTTGCCTTGGCAGCCCTTCCACAGCCCACAGACAGTGGGGCTCCGGGCTCGCCAGCCAGCTCAGGGTGCCGACGTTGTTGCCTGCTCGCTCTCAGTGCTGCCTCCAGAGCCCAGCTCCGAAAGGGCGAACGTCCAGCGACTGCTCCCACACCAAAGGTGTCAGGACTGCCAGGTGTGGCTGGCCCTCGCCTTGCCTTGGCAGCCCTTCCACAGCCCCACAGACAGTGGGGCTCCGGGCTCGCCAGCCAGCTCAGGGTGCCGACGTTGTTGCCTGCTCGCTCGCAGTGCTGCCTCCAGAGCCCAGCTCCGAAAGGGCGAACGTCCAGCGACTGCTCCCACACCAAAGGTGTCAGGACTGCCAGGTGTGGCTGGCCCTCGCCTTGCCTTGGCAGCCCTTCCACAGCCCCACAGACAGTGGGGCTCCGCACTGGGGCTCCGGGCTCGCCGGCCAGCTCAGGGTGCCGACGTTGTTGCCTGCTCGCTCTCAGCACTGCCTCCAGAGCCCAGCTCCGAAAGGGCGAACGTCCAGCGACTGCTCCCACACCAAAGGTGCCAGGACTGCCAGGTGTGGCTGGCCCTCGCCTTCCCTTGGCAGCCTTCCACAGCCCCACAGACAGTGGGGCTCCGGGCTCGCCAGCCAGCTCAGGGTGCCGACGTTGTTTCCTGCTCGCTCTCAGCGCTGCCTCCAGAGCCCAGCTCCCAAAGGGCGAACGTCCAGCGACTGCTCCCACACCAAAGGTGCCAGGACTGCCAGGTGTGGCTGGCCCTCGCCTTCCCTTGGCAGCCCTTCCACAGCCCCACAGACAGTGGGGCTCCGGGCTCGCCAGCCAGCTCAGGGTGCCGACGTTGTTGCCTGCTCGCTCGCAGTGCTGCCTCCAGAGCCCAGCTCCGAAAGGGCGAACGTCCAGCGACTGCTCCCACACCAAAGGTGTCAGGACTGCCAGGTGTGGCTGGCCCTCGCCTTGCCTTGGCAGCCCTTCCACAGCCCCACAGACAGTGGGGCTCCGGGCTCGCCAGCCAGCTCAGGGTGCCGACGTTGTTGCCTGCTCGCTCGCAGTGCTGCCTCCAGAGCCCAGCTCCGAAAGGGCGAACGTCCAGCGACTGCTCCCACACCAAAGGAGCCAGGACTGCCAAGTGTGGCTGGCCCTCGCCTTCCCTTGGCAGCCCTTCCACAGCCCCACAGACAGTGGGGCTCCGCACTGGGGCTCCGGGCTCGCCGGCCAGCTCAGGGTGCCGACGTTGTTGCCTGCTCGCTCTCAGTGCTGCCTCCAGAGCCCAGCTCCGAAAGGGCGAACGTCCAGCGACTGCTCCCACACCAAAGGTGCCAGGACTGCCAGGTGTGGCTGGCCCTCGCCTTCCCTTGGCAGCCCTTCCACAGCCCCACAGACAGTGGGGCTCCGGGCTCGCCAGCCAGCTCAGGGTGCCGACGTTGTTGCCTGCTCGCTCGCAGCGCTGCCTCCAGAGCCCAGCTCCCAAAGGGCGAACGTCCAGCGACTGCTCCCACACCAAAGGTGCCAGGACTGCCAGGTGTGGCTGGCCCTCGCCTTCCCTTGGCAGCCCTTCCACAGCCCCACAGACAGTGGGGCTCCGCACTGGGGCTCCGGGCTCGCCGGCCAGCTCAGGGTGCCGACGTTGTTGCCTGCTCGCTCTCAGCACTGCCTCCAGAGCCCAGCTCCGAAAGGGCGAACGTCCAGCGACTGCTCCCACACCAAAGGTGCCAGGACTGCCAGGTGTGGCTGGCCCTCGCCTTCCCTTGGCAGCCCTTCCACAGCCCCACAGACAGTGGGGCTCCGGGCTCGCCAGCCAGCTCAGGGTGCCGACGTTGTTTCCTGCTCGCTCTCAGCGCTGCCTCCAGAGCCCAGCTCCCAAAGGGCGAACGTCCAGCGACTGCTCCCACACCAAAGGTGCCAGGACTGCCAGGTGTGGCTGGCCCTCGCCTTCCCTTGGCAGCCCTTCCACAGCCCCACAGACAGTGGGGCTCCGGGCTCGCCAGCCAGCTCAGGGTGCCGACGTTGTTGCCTGCTCGCTCGCAGTGCTGCCTCCAGAGCCCAGCTCCGAAAGGGCGAACGTCCAGCGACTGCTCCCACACCAAAGGTGTCAGGACTGCCAGGTGTGGCTGGCCCTCGCCTTGCCTTGGCAGCCCTTCCACAGCCCCACAGACAGTGGGGCTCCGGGCTCGCCAGCCAGCTCAGGGTGCCGACGTTGTTGCCTGCTCGCTCGCAGTGCTGCCTCCAGAGCCCAGCTCCGAAAGGGCGAACGTCCAGCGACTGCTCCCACACCAAAGGAGCCAGGACTGCCAAGTGTGGCTGGCCCTCGCCTTCCCTTGGCAGCCCTTCCACAGCCCCACAGACAGTGGGGCTCCGCACTGGGGCTCCGGGCTCGCCGGCCAGCTCAGGGTGCCGACGTTGTTGCCTGCTCGCTCTCAGCGCTGCCTCCAGAGCCCAGCTCCGAAAGGGCGAACGTCCAGCGACTGCTCCCACACCAAAGGTGCCAGGACTGCCAGGTGTGGCTGGCCCTCGCTTTGCCTTGGCAGCCCTTCCACAGCCCCACAGACAGTGGGGCTCCGGGCTCGCCAGCCAGCTCAGGGTGCCGACGTTGTTTCCTGCTCTCGCTCTCAGCGCTGCCTCCAGAGCCCAGCTCCCAAAGGGCGAACGTCCAGCGACTGCTCCCACACCAAAGGTGCCAGGACTGCCAGGTGTGGCTGGCCCTCGCCTTCCCTTGGCAGCCCTTCCACAGCCCCACAGACAGTGGGGCTCCGGGGCTCGCCAGCCAGCTCAGGGTGCCGACGTTGTTGCCTGCTCGCTCTCAGTGCTGCCTCCAGAGCCCAGCTCCGAAAGGGCGAACGTCCAGCGACTGCTCCCACACCAAAGGTGTCAGGACTGCCAGGTGTGGCTGGCCCTCGCCTTCCCTTGGCAGCCCTTCCACAGCCCCACAGACAGTGGGGCTCCGGCTCGCCAGCCAGCTCAGGGTGCCGACGTTGTTGCCTGCTCGCTCGCAGTGCTGCCTCCAGAGCCCAGCTCCGAAAGGGCGAACGTCCAGCAACTGCTCCCACAGCAAAGGTGCCAGGACTGCCAGGTGTGGCTGGCCCTCGCCTTCCCTTGGCAGCCCTTCCACAGCCCCACAGACACTGGGGCTCCGGCTCGCCAGCCAGCTCAGGGTGCCGACGTTGTTGCCTGCTCGCTCTCAGTGCTGCCTCCAGAGCCCAGCTCCGAAAGGGCGAATGTCCAGCGACTGCTCCCACACCAAAGGTGCCAGGACTGCCAGCTGTGGCTGGCCCTCGCCTTCCCTTGGCAGCCCTTCCACAGCCCCACAGACAGTGGGGCTCCGGGCTCGCCAGCCAGCTCAGGGTGCCGACGTTGTTGCCTGCTCGCTCTCAGCGCTGCCTCCAGAGCCCAGCTCCGAAACGGCGAACGTCCAGCGACTGCTCCCACACCAAAGGTGCCAGGACTGCCAGGTGTGGCTGGCCCTCGCCTTGCCTTGGCAGCCCTTCCACAGCCCCACAGACAGTGGGGCTCCGGGCTCGCCAGCCAGCTCAGGGCCGACGTTGTTGCCTGCTCGCTCTCAGTGCTGCCTCCAGAGCCCAGCTCCCAAAGGGCGAACGTCCAGCGACTGCTCCACACCAAAGGTGCCAGGACTGCCAAGTGTGGCTGGCCCTCGCCTTCCCTTGGCAGCCCTTCCACAGCCCCACAGACAGTGGGGCTCCGGGCTCGCCAGCCAGCTCAGGGTGCCGACGTTGTTGCCTGCTCGCTCTCAGCGCTGCCTCAGAGCCCAGCTCCGAAAGGGCGAACGTCCAGCGACTGCTCCCACACCAAAGGTGCCAGGACTGCCAGGTGTGGCTGGCCCTCGCCTTCCCTTGGCAGCCCTTCCACAGCCCCACAGACAGTGGGGCTCCGGGCTCGCCAGCCAGCTCAGGGTGCCGACCTTGTTGCCTGCTCGCTCTCAGTGCCGCCTCCAGAGCCCAGCTCCAAAGGGCGAACGTCCAGCGACTGCTCCCACACCAAAGGTGCCAGGACTGCCAGGTGTGGCTGGCCCTCGCCTTGCCTTGGCAGCCCTTCCACAGCCCCACAGACAGTGGGGCTCCGCACTGGGGCTCCGGGCTCGCCGGCCAGCTCAGGGTGCCGACGTTGTTGCCTGCTCGCTCTCAGCGCTGCCTCCAGAGCCCAGCTCCGAAAGGGCGAACGTCCAGCGACTGCTCCCACACCAAAGGTGCCAGGACTGCCAGGTGTGGCTGGCCCTCGCATTCCCTTGGCAGCCCTTCCACAGCCCCACAGACAGTGGGGCTCCGGGCTCGCCAGCCAGCTCAGGGTGCCGACGTTGTTGCCTGCTCGCTCCTCAGTGCTGCCTCCAGAGCCCAGCTCCGAAAGGGCGAACGTCCAGCGACTGCTCCCACACCAAAGGTGTCAGGACTGCCAGGTGTGGCTGGCCCTCGCCTTCCCTTGGCAGCCCTTCCACAGCCCCACAGACAGTGGGGCTCCGGGCTCGCCAGCCAGCTCAGGGTGCCGACGTTGTTGCCTGCTCGCTCGCAGTGCTGCCTCCAGAGCCCAGCTCCGAAAGGGCGAACGTCCAGCAACTGCTCCCACACCAAAGGTGCCAGGACTGCCAGGTGTGGCTGGCCCTCGCCTTCCCTTGGCAGCCCTTCCACAGCCCCACAGACACTGGGGCTCCGGGCTCGCCAGCCAGCTCAGGGTGCCGACCTTGTTGCCTGCTCGCTCTCAGTGCTGCCTCCAGAGCCCAGCTCCGAAAGGGCGAACGTCCAGCGACTGCTCCCACACCAAAGGTGCCAGGACTGCCAGCTGTGGCTGGCCCTCGCCTTCCCTTGGCAGCCCTTCCACAGCCCCACAGACAGTGGGGCTCCGGGCTCGCCAGCCAGCTCAGGGTGCCGACGTTGTTGCCTGCTCGCTCTCAGCGCTGCCTCCAGAGCCCAGCTCCGAAACGGCGAACGTCCAGCGACTGCTCCCCACCAAAGGTGCCAGGACTGCCAGGTGTGGCTGGCCCTCGCCTTCCCTTGGCAGCCCTTCCACAGCCCCACAGACAGTGGGCTCCGGGCTCGCCAGCCAGCTCAGGGTGCCGACGTTGTTGCCTGCTCGCTCTCAGTGCTGCCTCCAGAGCCCAGCTCCCAAAGGGCGAACGTCCAGCGACTGCTCCCACACCAAAGGTGCCAGGACTGCCAAGTGTGGCTGGCCCTCGCCTTCCTTGGCAGCCCTTCCACAGCCCCACAGACAGTGGGGCTCCGGGCTCGCCAGCCAGCTCAGGGTGCCGACGTTGTTGCCTGCTCGCTCGCAGTGCTGCCTCCAGAGCCCAGCTCCGAAAGGGCGAACGTCCAGCGACTGCTCCCACACCAAAGGTGCCAGGACTGCCAGGTGTGGCTGGCCCTCGCCTTCCCTTGGCAGCCCTTCCACAGCCCCACAGACAGTGGGGCTCCGGGCTCGCCAGCCAGCTCAGGGTGCCGACCTTGTTGCCTGCTCGCTCTCAGTGCCGCCTCCAGAGCCCAGCTCCGAAAGGGCGAACGTCCAGCGACTGCTCCCACACCAAAGGTGCCAGGACTGCCAGGTGTGGCTGGCCCTCGCCTTGCCTTGGCAGCCCTTCCACAGCCCCACAGACAGTGGGGCTCCGCACTGGGGCTCCGGGCTCGCCGGCCAGCTCAGGGTGCCGACGTTGTTGCCTGCTCGCTCTCAGCGCTGCCTCCAGAGCCCAGCTCCGAAAGGGCGAACGTCCACGACTGCTCCCACACCAAAGGTGCCAGGACTGCCAGGTGTGGCTGGCCCTCGCTTCCCTTGGCAGCCCTTCCACAGCCCCACAGACAGTGGGGCTCCGGGCTCGCCAGCCAGCTCAGGGTGCCGACGTTGTTGCCTGCTCGCTCTCAGTGCTGCCTCCAGAGCCCAGCTCCGAAAGGGCGAACGTCCAGCGACTGCTCCCACACCAAAGGTGCCAGGACTGCCAGGTGTGGCTGGCCCTCGCCTTCCCTTGGCAGCCCTTCCACAGCCCCACAGACAGTGGGGCTCCGGGCTCGCCAGCCAGCTCAGGGTGCCCACGTTGTTGCCTGCTCGCTCTCAGTGCTGCCTCCAGAGCCCAGCTCCGAAAGGGCGAACGTCCAGCGACTGCTCCCACACCAAAGGAGCCAGGACTGCCAAGTGTGGCTGGCCCTCGCCTTCCCTTGGCAGCCCTTCCACAGCCCCACAGACAGTGTGGCTCCGCACTGGGGCTCCGGGCTCGCCGGCCAGCTCAGGGTGCCGACGTTGTTGCCTGCTCGCTCTCAGCGCTGCCTCCAGAGCCCAGCTCCGAAAGGGCGAACGTCCAGCGACTGCTCCCACACCAAAGGTGCCAGGACTGCCAGGTGTGGCTGGCCCTCGCCTTGCCTTGGCAGCCCTTCCACAGCCCCACAGACAGTGGGGCTCCGGGCTCGCCAGCCAGCTCAGGGTGCCGACGTTGTTGCCTGCTCGCTCTCAGCGCTGCCTCCAGAGCCCAGCTCCCAAAGGGCGAACGTCCAGCGACTGCTCCCACACCAAAGGTGCCAGGGCTGCCAGGTGTGGCTGGCCCTCGCCTTCCCTTGGCAGCCCTTCCACAGCCCCACAGACAGTGGGGCTCCGGGCTCGCCAGCCAGCTCAGGGTGCCGACGTTGTTGCCTGCTCGCTCTCAGTGCTGCCTCCAGAGCCCAGCTCCGAAAGGGCGAACGTCCAGCGACTGCTCCCACACCAAAGGTGTCAGGACTGCCAGGTGTGGCTGGCCCTCGCCTTCCCTTGGCAGCCCTTCCACAGCCCCACAGACAGTGGGGCTCCGGGCTCGCCAGCCAGCTCAGGGTGCCGACGTTGTTGCCTGCTCGCTCGCAGTGCTGCCTCCAGAGCCCAGCTCCGAAAGGGCGAACGTCCAGCGACTGCTCCCACACCAAAGGTGCCAGGACTGCCAGGTGTGGCTGGCCCTCGCCTTGCCTTGGCAGCCCTTCCACAGCCCCACAGACAGTGGGGCTCCGGGCTCGCCAGCCAGCTCAGGGTGCCGACCTTGTTGCCTGCTCGCTCTCAGTGCTGCCTCCAGAGCCCAGCTCCGAAAGGGCGAACGTCCAGCGACTGCTCCCACACCAAAGGTGCCAGGACTGCCAGGTGTGGCTGGCCCTCGCTTTGCCTTGGCAGCCCTTCCACAGCCCCACAGACAGTGGGGCTCCGGGCTCGCCAGCCAGCTCAGGGTGCCGACGTTGTGGCCTGCTCGCTCTCAGCGCTGCCTCCAGAGCCCAGCTCCGAAAGGGCGAACGTCCAGCGACTGCTCCCACACCAAAGGTGCCAGGACTGCCAGGTGTGGCTGGCCCTCGCCTTGCCTTGGCAGCCCTTCCACAGCCCCACAGACAGTGGGGCTCCGGGCTCGCCAGCCAGCTCAGGGTGCCGACGTTGTTGCCTGCTCGCTCTCAGTGCTGCCTCCAGAGCCCAGCTCCGAAAGGGGCGAACGTCCAGCGACTGCTCCCACACCAAAGGTGCCAGGACTGCCAAGTGTGGCTGGCCCTCGCCTTCCCTTGGCAGCCCTTCCACAGCCCCACAGACAGTGGGGCTCCGGGCTCGCCAGCCAGCTCAGGGTGCCGACGTTGTTGCCTGCTCGCTCTCAGTGCTGCCTCCAGAGCCCAGCTCCGAAAGGGCGAACGTCCAGCGACTGCTCCCACACCAAAGGTGCCAGGACTGCCAGGTGTGGCTGGCCCTCGCCTTCCCTTGGCAGCCCTTCCACAGCCCCACAGACAGTGGGGCTCCGGGCTCGCCAGCCAGCTCAGGGTGCCGACCTTGTTGCCTGCTCGCTCTCAGTGCCGCCCTCCAGAGCCCAGCTCCGAAAGGGCGAACGTCCAGCGACTGCTCCCACACCAAAGGTGCCAGGACTGCCAGGTGTGGCTGGCCCTCGCCTTGCCTTGGCAGCCCTTCCACAGCCCCACAGACAGTGGGGCTCCGCACTGGGGCTCCGGGCTCGCCGGCCAGCTCAGGGTGCCGACGTTGTTGCCTGCTCGCTCTCAGCGCTGCCTCCAGAGCCCAGCTCCGAAAGGGCGAACGTCCAGCGACTGCTCCCACACCAAAGGAGCCAGGACTGCCAAGTGTGGCTGGCCCTCGCCTTCCCTTGGCAGCCCTTCCACAGCCCCACAGACAGTGGGGCTCCGCACTGGGGCTCCGGGCTCGCCGGCCAGCTCAGGGTGCCGACGTTGTTGCCTGCTCGCTCTCAGCGCTGCCTCCAGAGCCCAGCTCCGAAGGGCGAACGTCCAGCGACTGCTCCCACACCAAAGGTGCCAGGACTGCCAGGTGTGGCTGGCCCTCGCCTTGCCTTGGCAGCCCTTCTACAGCCCACAGACAGTGGGGCTCCGGGCTCGCCAGCCAGCTCAGGGTGCCGACGTTGTTGCCTGCTCGCTCTCAGCGCTGCCTCCAGAGCCCAGCTCCCAAAGGGCGAACGTCCAGCGACTGCTCCCACACCAAAGGTGCCAGGACTGCCAGGTGTGGCTGGCCCTCGCCTTCCCTTGGCAGCCCTTCCACAGCCCCACAGACAGTGGGGCTCCGGGCTCGCCAGCCAGCTCAGGGTGCCGACGTTGTTGCCTGCTCGCTCTCAGTGCTGCCTCCAGGAGCCCAGCTCCGAAAGGGCGAACGTCCAGCGACTGCTCCCACACCAAAGGTGTCAGGACTGCCAGGTGTGGCTGGCCCTCGCCTTCCCTTGGCAGCCCTTCCACAGCCCCACAGACAGTGGGGCTCCGGGCTCGCCAGCCAGCTCAGGGTGCCGACGTTGTTGCCTGCTCGCTCGCAGTGCTGCCTCCAGAGCCCAGCTCCGAAAGGGCGAACGTCCAGCGACTGCTCCCACACCAAAGGTGCCAGGACTGCCAGGTGTGGCTGGCCCTCGCCTTGCCTTGGCAGCCCTTCCACAGCCCCACAGACAGTGGGGCTCCGGGCTCGCCAGCCAGCTCAGGGTGCCGACCTTGTTGCCTGCTCGCTCTCAGTGCTGCCTCCAGAGCCCAGCTCCGAAAGGGCGAACGTCCAGCGACTGCTCCCACACCAAAGGTGCCAGGACTGCCAGGTGTGGCTGGCCCTCGCCTTGCCTTGGCAGCCCTTCCACAGCCCCACAGACACTGGGGCTCCGGGCTCGCCAGCCAGCTCAGGGTGCCGACGTTGTTGCCTGCTCGCTCTCAGCGCTGCCTCCAGAGCCCAGCTCCGAAAGGGCGAACGTCCAGCGACTGCTCCCACACCAAAGGTGCCAGGACTGCCAGGTGTGGCTGGCCCTCGCCTTGCCTTGGCAGCCCTTCCACAGCCCCACAGACAGTGGGGCTCCGGGCTCGCCAGCCAGCTCAGGGTGCCGACGTTGTTGCCTGCTCGCTCTCAGTGCTGCCTCCAGAGCCCAGCTCCCAAAGGGCGAACGTCCAGCGACTGCTCCCACACCAAAGGTGCCAGGACTGCCAAGTGTGGCTGGCCCTCGCCTTCCCTTGGCAGCCCTTCCACAGCCGCACAGGGCTCCGGGCTCGCCAGCCAGCTCAGGGTGCCGACGTTGTTGCCTGCTCGCTCTCAGTGCTGCCTCCAGAGCCCAGCTCCGAAAGGGCGAACGTCCAGCGACTGCTCCCACACCAAAGGTGCCAGGACTGCCAGGTGTGGCTGGCCCTCGCCTTCCCTTGGCAGCCCTTCCACAGCCCCACAGACAGTGGGGCTCCGGGCTCGCCAGCCAGCTCAGGGTGCCGACCTTGTTGCCTGCTCGCTCTCAGTGCCGCCTCCAGAGCCCAGCTCCGAAAGGGCGAACGTCCAGCGACTGCTCCCACACCAAAGGTGCCAGGACTGCCAGGTGTGGCTGGCCCTCGCCTTGCCTTGGCAGCCCTTCCACAGCCCCACAGACAGTGGGGCTCCGCACTGGGGCTCCGGGCTCGCCGGCCAGCTCAGTGTGCCGACGTTGTTGCCTGCTCGCTCTCAGCGCTGCCTCCAGAGCCCAGCTCCGAAAGGGCGAACGTCCAGCGACTGCTCCCACACCAAAGGTGTCAGGACTGCCAGGTGTGGCTGGCCCTCGCCTTCCCTTGGCAGCCCTTCCACAGCCCCACAGACAGTGGGGCTCCGGGCTCGCCAGCCAGCTCAGGGTGCCGACGTTGTTGCCTGCTCGCTCGCAGCGCTGCCTCCAGAGCCCAGCTCCGAAAGGGCGAACGTCCAGCGACTGCTCCCACACCAAAGGTGCCAGGACTGCCAGGTGTGGCTGGCCCTCGCCTTCCCTTGGCAGCCCTTCCACAGCCCCACAGACAGTGGGGCTCCGGGCTCGCCAGCCAGCTCAGGGTGCCGACGTTGTTGCCTGCTCGCTCTCAGCGCTGCCTCCAGAGCCCAGCTCCGAAACGGCGAACGTCCAGCGACTGCTCCCACACCAAAGGTGCCAGGACTGCCAGGTGTGGCTGGCCCTCGCCTTGCCTTGGCAGCCCTTCCACAGCCCCACAGACAGTGGGGCTCCGGGCTCGCCAGCCAGCTCAGGGTGCCGACCTTGTTGCCTGCTCGCTCTCAGTGCCGCCTCCAGAGCCCAGCTCCGAAAGGGCGAACGTCCAGCGACTGCTCCCACACCAAAGGTGCCAGGACTGCCAGGTGTGGCTGGCCCTCGCCTTGCCTTGGCAGCCCTTCCACAGCCCCACAGACAGTGGGGCTCCGGGCTCGCCAGCCAGCTCAGGGTGCCGACCTTGTTGCCTGCTCGCTCTCAGTGCTGCCTCCAGAGCCCAGCTCCGAAAGGGCGAACGTCCAGCGACTGCTCCCACACCAAAGGTGCCAGGACTGCCAGGTGTGGCTGGCCCTCGCCTTGCCTTGGCAGCCCTTCCACAGCCCCACAGACAGTGGGGCTCCGGGCTCGCCAGCCAGCTCAGGGTGCCGACGTTGTTTCCTGCTCGCTCTCAGTGCTGCCTCCAGAGCCCAGCTCCGAAAGGGCGAACGTCCAGCGACTGCTCCCACACCAAAGGTGCCAGGACTGCCAGGTGTGGCTGGCCCTCGCCTTGCCTTGGCAGCCCTTCCACAGCCCCACAGACAGTGGGGCTCCGGGCTCGCCAGCCAGCTCAGGGTGCCGACGTTGTTTCCTGCTCGCTCTCAGTGCTGCCTCCAGAGCCCAGCTCCGAAAGGGCGAACGTCCAGCGACTGCTCCCACACCAAAGGTGCCAGGACTGCCAGGTGTGGCTGGCCCTCGCCTTCCCTTGGCAGCCCTTCCACAGCCCCACAGACACTGGGGCTCCGGGCTCGCCAGCCAGCTCAGGGTGCCGACGTTGTTGCCTGCTCGCTCTCAGCGCTGCCTCCAGAGCCCAGCTCCGAAACGGCGAACGTCCAGCGACTGCTCCCACACCAAAGGTGCCAGGACTGCCAGGTGTGGCTGGCCCTCGCCTTCCCCTTGGCAGCCCTTCCACAGCCCCACAGACAGTGGGGCTCCGGGCTCGCCAGCCAGCTCAGGGTGCCGACGTTGTTGCCTGCTCGCTCTCAGCGCTGCCTCCAGAGCCCAGCTCCGAAAGGGCGAACGTCCAGCGACTGCTCCCACACCAAAGGTGCCAGGACTGTCAGGTGTGGCTGGCCCTCGCCTTCCCTTGGCAGCCCTTCCACAGCCCCACAGACAGTGGGGCTCCGGGCTCGCCAGCCAGCTCAGGGTGCCGACGTTGTTGCCTGCTCGCTCTCAGTGCTGCCTCCAGAGCCCAGCTCCGAAACGGCGAACGTCCAGCGACTGCTCCCACACCAAAGGTGCCAGGACTGCCAGGTGTGGCTGGCCCTCGCCTTGCCTTGGCAGCCCTTCCATAGCCCCACAGACAGTGGGGCTCCGGGCTCGCCAGCCAGCTCAGGGTGCCGACGTTGTTGCCTGCTCGCTCTCAGTGCTGCCTCCAGAGCCCAGCTCCGAAAGGGCGAACATCCAGCGACTGCTCCCACACCAAAGGTGCCAGGACTGCCAGGTGTGGCTGGCCCTCGCCTTGCCTTGGCAGCCCTTCCACAGCCCCACAGACAGTGGGGCTCCGGGCTCGCCAGCCAGCTCAGGGTGCCGACGTTGTTTCCTGCTCGCTCTCAGTGCTGCCTCCAGAGCCCAGCTCCGAAAGGGCGAACGTCCAGCGACTGCTCCCCCACCAAAGGTGCCAGGACTGCCAGGTGTGGCTGGCCCTCGCCTTCCCTTGGCAGCCCTTCCACAGCCCCACAGACAGTGGGGCTCCGGGCTCGCCAGCCAGCTCAGGGTGCCGACGTTGTTGCCTGCTCGCTCTCAGTGCCGCCTCCAGAGCCCAGCTCCAAAAGGGCGAACGTCCAGCGACTGCTCCCACACCAAAGGTGCCAGGACTGCCAGGTGTGGCTGGCCCTCGCCTTCCCTTGGCAGCCCTTCCACAGCCCCACAGACAGTGGGGCTCCGGGCTCGCCAGCCAGCTCAGGGTGCCGACGTTGTTGCCTGCTCGCTCTCAGTGCTGCCTCCAGAGCCCAGCTCCGAAAGGGTGAACGTCCAGCGACTGCTCCCACACCAAAGGTGCCAGGACTGCCAGGTGTGGCTGGCCCTCGCCTTGCCTTGGCAGCCCTTCCACAGCCCCACAGACAGTGGGGCTCCGCACTGGGGCTCCGGGCTCGCCAGCCAGCTCAGGGTGCCGACGTTGTTGCCTGCTCGCTCTCAGTGCTGCCTCCAGAGCCCAGCTCCGAAAGGGCGAACGTCCAGCGACTGCTCCCACACCAAAGGTGCCAGGACTGCCAGGTGTGGCTGGCCCTCGCCTTGCCTTGGCAGCCCTTCCACAGCCCCACAGACAGTGGGGCTCCGGGCTCGCCAGCCAGCTCAGGGTGCCGACCTTGTTGCCTGCTCGCTCTCAGTGCTGCCTCCAGAGCCCAGCTCCGAAACGGTGAACGTCCAGCGACTGCTCCCACACCAAAGGTGCCAGGACTGCCAGGTGTGGCTGGCCCTCGCCTTCCCTTGGCAGCCCTTCCACAGCCCCACAGACACTGGGGCTCCGGGCTCGCCAGCCAGCTCAGGGTGCTGACCTTGTTGCCTGCTCGCTCTCAGTGCTGCCTCCAGAGCCCAGCTCCGAAAGGGCGAACGTCCAGCGACTGCTCCCACACCAAAGGTGCCAGGACTGCCAGGTGTGGCTGGCCCTCGCCTTCCCTTGGCAGCCCTTCCACAGCCCCACAGACAGTGGGGCTCCGGGCTCGCCAGCCAGCTCAGGGTGCCGACGTTGTTGCCTGCTCGCTCTCAGTGCTGCCTCCAGAGCCCAGCTCCGAAACGGCGAACGTCCAGCAACTGCTCCCACACCAAAGGTGCCAGGACTGCCAGGTGTGGCTGGCCCTCGCCTTCCCTTGGCAGCCCTTCCACAGCCCCACAGACAGTGGGGCTCCGCACTGGGGCTCCGAGCTCGCCGGCCAGCTCAGGGTGCCGACGTTGTTGCCTGCTCGCTCTCAGCGCTGCCTCCAGAGCCCAGCTCCGAAAGGGCGAACGTCCAGCGACTGCTCCCACACCAAAGGTGCCAGGACTGCCAGGTGTGGCTGGCCCTCGCCTTCCCTTGGCAGCCCTTCCACAGCCCCACAGACAGTGGGGCTCCGGGCTCGCCAGCCAGCTCAGGGTGCCGACGTTGTTTCCTGCTCGCTCTCAGTGCTGCCTCCAGAGCCCAGCTCCGAAAGGGCGAACGTCCAGCGACTGCTCCCACACCAAAGGTGCCAGGACTGCCAGGTGTGGCTGGCCCTCGCCTTCCCTTGGCAGCCCTTCCACAGCCCCACAGACACTGGGGCTCCGGGCTCGCCAGCCAGCTCAGGGTGCCGACGTTGTTGCCTGCTCGCTCTCAGCGCTGCCTCCAGAGCCCAGCTCCGAAACGGCGAACGTCCAGCGACTGCTCCCACACCAAAGGTGCCAGGACTGCCAGGTGTGGCTGGCCCTCGCCTTCCCTTGGCAGCCCTTCCACAGCCCCACAGACAGTGGGGCTCCGGGCTCGCCAGCCAGCTCAGGGTGCCGACGTTGTTGCCTGCTCGCTCTCAGTGCTGCCTCCAGAGCCCAGCTCCGAAAGGGCGAACGTCCAGCAACTGCTCCCACACCAAAGGTGCCAGGACTGCCAGGTGTGGCTGGCCCTCGCCTTCCCTTGGCAGCCCTTCCACAGCCCCACAGACAGTGGGGCTCCGCACTGGGGCTCCGGGCTCGCCGGCCAGCTCAGGGTGCCGACGTTGTTGCCTGCTCGCTCTCAGCGCTGCCTCCAGAGCCCAGCTCCGAAAGGGCGAACGTCCAGCGACTGCTCCCACACCAAAGGTGCCAGGACTGCCAGGTGTGGCTGGCCCTCGCCTTCCCTTGGCAGCCCTTCCACAGCCCCACAGACACTGGGGCTCCGGGCTCGCCAGCCAGCTCAGGGTGCCGACGTTGTTGCCTGCTCGCTCTCAGTGCTGCCTCCAGAGCCCAGCTCCGAAAGGGCGAACGTCCAGCGACTGCTCCCACACCAAAGGTGCCAGGACTGCCAGGTGTGGCTGGCCCTCGCCTTCCCTTGGCAGCCCTTCCACAGCCCCACAGACAGTGGGGCTCCGGGCTCGCCAGCCAGCTCCGGGTGCCGACGTTGTTGCCTGCTCGCTCTCAGCGCTGCCTCCAGAGCCCAGCTCCGAAAGGGCGAACGTCCAGCGACTGCTCCCACACCAAAGGTGCCAGGACTGCCAGGTGTGGCTGGCCCTCGCCTTGCCTTGGCAGCCCTTCCACAGCCCCACAGACAGTGGGGCTCCGGGCTCGCCAGCCAGCTCAGGGTGCCGACGTTGTTGCCTGCTCGCTCTCAGTGCCGCCTCCAGAGCCCAGCTCCGAAAGGGCGAACGTCCAGCGACTGCTCCCACACCAAAGGTGCCAGGACTGCCAGGTGTGGCTGGCCCTCGCCTTGCCTTGGCAGCCCTTCCACAGCCCCACAGACAGTGGGGCTCCGGGCTTGCCAGCCAGCTCAGGGTGACGACCTTGTTGCCTGCTCGCTCTCAGTGCTGCCTCCAGAGCCCAGCTCCGAAAGGGCGAACGTCCAGCGACTGCTCCCACATCAAAGGTGCCAGGACTGCCAGGTGTGGCTGGCCCTCGCCTTCCCTTGGCAGCCCTTCCACAGCCCCACAGACACTGGGGCTCCGGGCTCGCCAGCCAGCTCAGGGTGCCGACGTTGTTGCCTGCTCGCTCTCAGTGCTGCCTCCAGAGCCCAGCTCCGAAACGGCGAACGTCCAGCGACTGCTCCCACACCAAAGGTGCCAGGACTGCCAGGTGTGGCTGGCCCTCGCCTTCCCTTGGCAGCCCTTCCACAGCCCCACAGACACTGGGGCTCCGGGCTCGCCAGCCAGCTCAGGGTGCCGACGTTGTTGCCTGCTCGCTCTCAGTGCTGCCTCCAGAGCCCAGCTCCGAAAGGGCGAACGTCCAGCGACTGCTCCCACACCAAAGGTGCCAGGACTGCCAGGTGTGGCTGGCCCTCGCCTTCCCTTGGCAGCCCTTCCACAGCCCCACAGACACTGGGGCTCCGGGCTCGCCAGCCAGCTCAGGGTGCCGACCTTGTTGCCTGCTCGCTCTCAGTGCTGCCTCCAGAGCCCAGCTCCGAAACGGCGAACGTCCAGCGACTGCTCCCACACCAAAGGTGCCAGGACTGCCAGGTGTGGCTGGCCCTCGCCTTGCCTTGGCAGCCCTTCCACAGCCCCACAGACAGTGGGGCTCCGGGGTCGCCAGCCAGCTCAGGGTGCCGACGTTGTTGCCTGCTCGCTCTCAGTGCTGCCGCCAGAGCCCAGCTCCGAAATGGTGAACGTCCAGCGACTGCTCCCACACCAAAGGTGCCAGGACTGCCAGGTGTGGCTGGCCCTCGCCTTCCCTTGGCAGCCCTTCCACAGCCCCACAGACACTGGGGCTCCGGGCTCGCCAGCCAGCTCAGGGTGCCGACGTTGTTGCCTGCTCGCTCTCAGCGCTGCCTCCAGAGCCCAGCTCCGAAACGGCGAACGTCCAGCGACTGCTCCCACACCAAAGGTGCCAGGACTGCCAGGTGTGGCTGGCCCTCGCCTTGCCTTGGCAGCCCTTCCACAGCCCCACAGACAGTGGGGCTCCGGGCTCGCCAGCCAGCTCAGGGTGCCGACGTTGTTGCCTGCTCGCTCGCAGTGCTGCCTCCAGAGCCCAGCTCCGAAAGGGCGAACGTCCAGCAACTGCTCCCACACCAAAGGTGCCAGGACTGCCAGGTGTGGCTGGCCCTCGCCTTCCCTTGGCAGCCCTTCCACAGCCCCACAGACAGTGGGGCTCCGCACTGGGGCTCCGGGTTCGCCGGCCAGCTCAGGGTGCCGACGTTGTTGCCTGCTCGCTCTCAGCGCTGCCTCCAGAGGCCAGCTCTGAAACGGCGAACGTCCAGCGACTGCTCCCACACCAAAGGTGCCAGGACTGCCAGGTGTGGCTGGCCCTCGCCTTCCCTTGGCAGCCCTTCCACAGCCCCACAGACAGTGGGGCTCCGGGCTCGCCAGCCAGCTCAGGGTGCCGACGTTGTTGCCTGCTCGCTCTCAGCGCTGCCTCCAGAGCCCAGCTCCGAAAGGGCGAATGTCCAGCGACTGCTCCCACACCAAAGGTGTCAGGACTGCCAGGTGTGGCTGGCCCTCGCCTTCCCTTGGCAGCCCTTCCACAGCCCCACAGACAGTGGGGCTCCGGGCTCGCCAGCCAGCTCAGGGTGCCGACGTTGTTGCCTGCTCGCTCGCAGCGCTGCCTCCAGAGCCCAGCTCCGAAAGGGCGAACGTCCAGCGACTGCTCCCACACCAAAGGTGCCAGGACTGCCAGGTGTGGCTGGCCCTCGCCTTGCCTTGGCAGCCCTTCCACAGCCCCACAGACAGTGGGGCTCCGCACTGGGGCTCCGGGCTCGCCAGCCAGCTCAGGGTGCCGACGTTGTTGCCTGCTCGCTCTCAGTGCTGCCTCCAGAGCCCAGCTCCGAAAGGGCGAACGTCCAGCGACTGCTCCCACACCAAAGGTGCCAGGACTGCCAGGTGTGGCTGGCCCTCGCCTTCCCTTGGCAGCCCTTCCACAGCCCCACAGACACTGGGGCTCCGGGCTCGCCAGCCAGCTCAGGGTGCCGACCTTGTTGCCTGCTCGCTCTCAGTGCTGCCTCCAGAGCCCAGCTCCGAAAGGGCGAACGTCCAGCGACTGCTCCCACACCAAAGGTGCCAGGACTGCCAGGTGTGGCTGGCCCTCGCCTTCCCTTGGCAGCCCTTCCACAGCCCCACAGACACTGGGGCTCCGGGCTCGCCAGCCAGCTCAGGGTGCCGACGTTGTTGCCTGCTCGCTCTCAGTGCTGCCTCCAGAGCCCAGCTCCGAAAGGGCGAACGTCCAGCGACTGCTCCCACACCAAAGGGGCCAGGACTGCCAGGTGTGGCTGGCCCTCGCCTTCCCTTGGCAGCCCTTCCACAGCCCCACAGACAGTGGGGCTCCGGGCTCGCCAGCCAGCTCAGGGTGCCGACGTTGTTGCCTGCTCGCTCTCAGTGCTGCCTCCAGAGCCCAGCTCCGAAACGGGCGAACGTCCAGCGACTGCTCCCACACCAAAGGTGCCAGGACTGCCAGGTGTGGCTGGCCCTCGCCTTCCCTTGGCAGCCCTTCCACAGCCCCACAGACAGTGGGGCTCCGGGCTCGCCCAGCCAGCTCAGGGTGCCGACGTTGTTGCCTGCTCGCTCTCAGCGCTGCCTCCAGAGCCCAGCTCCAAAATGGCGAACGTCCAGCGACTGCTCCCACACCAAAGGTGCCAGGACTGCCAGGTGTGGCTGGCCCTCGCCTTGCCTTGGCAGCCCTTCCACAGCCCCACAGACACTGGGGCTCCGGGCTCGCCAGCCAGCTCAGGGTGCCGACGTTGTTGCCTGCTCGCTCTCAGTGCTGCCTCCAGAGCCCAGCTCCGAAAGGGCGAACGTCCAGCGACTGCTCCCACACCAAAGGTGCCAGGACTGCCAGGTGTGGCTGGCCCTCGCCTTGCCTTGGCAGCCCTTCCACAGCCCCACAGACAGTGGGGCTCCGGGCTCGCCAGCCAGCTCAGGGTGCCGACGTTGTTGCCTGCTCGCTCTCAGCGCTGCCTCCAGAGCCCAGCTCCGAAAGGGCGAACGTCCAGCGACTGCTCCCACACCAAAGGTGCCAGGACTGCCAGGTGTGGCTGGCCCTCGCCTTGCCTTGGCAGCCCTTCCACAGCCCCACAGACAGTGGGGCTCCGGGCTCGCCAGCCAGCTCAGGGTGCCGACGTTGTTGCCTGCTCGCTCTCAGCGCTGCCTCCAGAGCCCAGCTCCGAAACGGCGAACGTCCAGCGACTGCTCCCACACCAAAGGTGCCAGGACTGCCAGGTGTGGCTGGCCCTCGCCTTGCCTTGGCAGCCCTTCCACAGCCCCCACAGACAGTGGGGCTCCGGGCTCGCCAGCCAGCTCAGGGTGCCGACGTTGTTGCCTGCTCGCTCGCAGTGCTGCCTCCAGAGCCCAGCTCCGAAAGGGCGAATGTCCAGCGACTGCTCCCACACCAAAGGTGCCAGGACTGCCAGGTGTGGCTGGCCCTCGCATTCCCTTGGCAGCCCTTCCACAGCCCCACAGACAGTGGGGCTCCGGGCTCGCCAGCCAGCTCAGGGTGCCGACGTTGTTGCCTGCTCGCTCTCAGTGCCGCCTCCAGAGCCCAACTCCGAAAGGGCGAACGTCCAGCGACTGCTCCCACACCAAAGGTGCCAGGACTGCCAGGTGTGGCTGGCCCTCGCCTTCCCTTGGCAGCCCTTCCACAGCCCCACAGACACTGGGGCTCCGGGCTCGCCAGCCAGCTCAGGGTGCCGACGTTGTTGCCTGCTCGCTCTCAGTGCTGCCTCCAGAGCCCAGCTCCGAAACGGCGAACGTCCAGCGACTGCTCCCACACCAAAGGTGCCAGGACTGCCAGGTGTGGCTGGCCCTCGCCTTGCCTTGGCAGCCCTTCCACAGCCCCACAGACACTGGGGCTCCGGGCTCGCCAGCCAGCTCAGGGTGCCGACGTTGTTGCCTGCTCGCTCTCAGCGCTGCCTCCAGAGCCCAGCTCCGAAAGGGCGAACGTCCAGCGACTGCTCCCACACCAAAGGTGCCAGGACTGCCAGGTGTGGCTGGCCCTCGCCTTGCCTTGGCAGCCCTTCCACAGCCCCACAGACAGTGGGGCTCCGGGCTCGCCAGCCAGCTCAGGGTGCCGACGTTGTTGCCTGCTCGCTCTCAGTGCTGCCTCCAGAGCCCAGCTCCGAAAGGGTGAACGTCCAGCGACTGCTCCCACACCAAAGGAGCCAGGACTGCCAAGTGTGGCTGGCCCTCGCCTTGCCTTGGCAGCCCTTCCACAGCCCCACAGACACTGGGGCTCCGGGCTCGCCAGCCAGCTCAGGGTGCCGACGTTGTTGCCTGCTCGCTCTCAGTGCTGCCTCCAGAGCCCAGCTCCGAAACAGCGAACGTCCAGCGACTGCTCCCACACCAAAGTTGCCAGGACTGCCAGGTGTGGCTGGCCCTCGCCTTCCCTTGGCAGCCCTTCCACAGCCCCACAGACAGTGGGGCTCCGGGCTCGCCAGCCAGCTCAGGGTGCCGACGTTGTTTCCTGCTCGCTCTCAGCGCTGCCTCCAGAGCCCAGCTCCGAAAGGGCGAACGTCCAGCGACTGCTCCCACACCAAAGGTGCCAGGACTGCCAGGTGTGGCTGGCCCTCGCCTTGCCTTGGCAGCCCTTCCACAGCCCCACAGACAGTGGGGCTCCGGGCTCGCCAGCCAGCTCAGGGTGCCGACCTTGTTGCCTGCTCGCTCTCAGCGCTGCCTCCAGAGCCCAGCTCTGAAAGGGCGAACGTCCAGCGACTGCTCCCACACCAAAGGTGCCAGGACTGCCAGGTGTGGCTGGCCCTCGCCTTCCCTTGGCAGCCCTTCCACAGCCCCACAGACACTGGGGCTCCGGGCTCGCCAGCCAGCTCAGGGTGCCGACCTTGTTGCCTGCTCGCTCTCAGCGCTGCCTCCAGAGCCCAGCTCCAAAATGGCGAACGTCCAGCGACTGCTCCCACACCAAAGGTGCCAGGACTGCCAGGTGTGGCTGGCCCTCGCCTTGCCTTGGCAGCCCTTCCACAGCCCCACAGACAGTGGGGCTCCGGGCTCGCCAGCCAGCTCAGGGTGCCGACGTTGTTGCCTGCTCGCTCTCAGTGCTGCCTCCAGAGCCCAGCTCCGAAAGGGCGAACGTCCAGCGACTGCTCCCACACCAAAGGTGCCAGGACTGCCAGGTGTGGCTGGCCCTCGCCTTCCCTTGGCAGCCCTTCCACAGCCCCACAGACAGTGGGGCTCCGGGCTCGCCAGCCAGCTCAGGGTGCCGACGTTGTTGCCTGCTCGCTCTCAGCGCTGCCTCCAGAGCCCAGCTCCGAAACGGCGAACGTCCAGTAACTGCTCCCACACGAAAGGAGCGAGGGCTGCCAGGTGTGGCTGGCCCTCGCCTTGCCTTGGCAGCCCTTCCACAGCCCCACAGACAGTGGGGCTCTGGGCTCGCCAGCCAGCTCAGGGTGCCGACGTTGTTGCCTGCTCGCTCTCAGCGCTGCCTCCAGAGCCCAGCTCCGAAACGGCGAACGTCCAGCGACTGCTCCCACACCAAAGGTGCCAGGACTGACAGGTGTGGCTGGCCCTCGCCTTGCCTTGGCAGCCCTTCCACAGCCCCACAGACAGTGGGGCTCCGGGCTCGCCAGCCAGCTCAGGGTGCCGACGTTGTTGCCTGCTCGCTCGCAGTGCTGCCTCCAGAGCCCAGCTCCGAAAGGGCGAATGTCCAGCGACTGCTCCCACACCAAAGGTGCCAGGACTGCCAGGTGTGGCTGGCCCTCGCATTCCCTTGGCAGCCCTTCCACAGCCCCACAGACAGTGGGGCTCCGGGCTCGCCAGCCAGCTCAGGGTGCCGACCTTGTTGCCTGCTCGCTCTCAGTGCCGCCTCCAGAGCCCAACTCCGAAAGGGCGAACGTCCAGCGACTGCTCCCACACCAAAGGTGCCAGGACTGCCAGGTGTGGCTGGCCCTCGCCTTCCCTTGGCAGCCCTTCCACAGCCCCACAGACACTGGGGCTCCGGGCTCGCCAGCCAGCTCAGGGTGCCGACGTTGTTGCCTGCTCGCTCTCAGTGCTGCCTCCAGAGCCCAGCTCCGAAACGGCGAACGTCCAGCGACTGCTCCCACACCAAAGGTGCCAGGACTGCCAGGTGTGGCTGGCCCTCGCCTTGCCTTGGCAGCCCTTCCACAGCCCCACAGACAGTGGGGCTCCGGGCTCGCCAGCCAGCTCAGGGTGCCGACGTTGTTGCCTTCTCGCTCTCAGCGCTGCCTCCAGAGCCCAGCTCCGAAAGGGCGAACGTCCAGCGACTGCTCCCACACCAAAGGTGCCAGGACTGCCAGGTGTGGCTGGCCCTCGCCTTGCCTTGGCAGCCCTTCCACAGCCCCACAGACAGTGGGGCTCCGGGCTCGCCAGCCAGCTCAGGGTGCCGACCTTGTTGCCTGCTCGCTCTCAGTGCTGCCTCCAGAGCCCAGCTCCGAAAGGGTGAACGTCCAGCGACTGCTCCCACACCAAAGGAGCCAGGACTGCCAAGTGTGGCTGGCCCTCGCCTTGCCTTGGCAGCCCTTCCACAGCCCCACAGACACTGGGGCTCCGGGCTCGCCAGCCAGCTCAGGGTGCCGACGTTGTTGCCTGCTCGCTCTCAGTGCTGCCTCCAGAGCCCAGCTCCGAAAGGGCGAACGTCCAGCGACTGCTCCCCCACCAAAGTTGCCAGGACTGCCAGGTGTGGCTGGCCCTCGCCTTCCCTTGGCAGCCCTTCCACAGCCCCACAGACAGTGGGGCTCCAGGCTCGCCAGCCAGCTCAGGGTGCCGACGTTGTTTCCTGCTCGCTCTCAGTGCTGCCTCCAGAGCCCAGCTCCGAAACGGCGAACGTCCAGCGACTGCTCCCACACCAAAGGTGCCAGGACTGCCAGGTGTGGCTGGCCCTCGCCTTGCCTTGGCAGCCCTTCCACAGCCCCACAGACAGTGGGGCTCCGGGCTCGCCAGCCAGCTCAGGGTGCTGACGTTGTTGCCTGCTCGCTCTCAGTGCTGCCTCCAGAGCCCAGCTCCGAAAGGGCGAACGTCCAGCGACTGCTCCCACACCAAAGGTGCCAGGACTGCCAGGTGTGGCTGGCCCTCGCCTTCCCTTGGCAGCCCTTCCACAGCCCCACAGACAGTGGGGCTCCGGGCTCGCCAGCCAGCTCAGGGTGCCGATGTTGTTGCCTGCTCGCTCTCAGTGCTGCCTCCAGAGCCCAGCTCCGAAAGGGCGAACGTCCAGCGACTGCTCCCACACCAAAGGTGCCAGGACTGCCAAGTGTGGCTGGCCCTCGCCTTCCCTTGGCAGCCCTTCCACAGCCCCACAGACAGTGGGGCTCCGGGCTCGCCAGCCAGCTCAGGGTGCCGACGTTGTTGCCTGCTCGCTCGCAGTGCTGCCTCCAGAGCCCAGCTCCGAAAGGGCGAATGTCCAGCGACTGCTCCCACACCAAAGGTGCCAGGACTGCCAGGTGTGGCTGGCCCTCGCCTTCCCTTGGCAGCCCTTCCACAGCCCCACAGACAGTGGGGCTCCGGGCTCGCCAGCCAGCTCAGGGTGCCGACGTTGTTGCCTGCTCGCTCTCAGTGCTGCCTCCAGAGCCCAGCTCCAAAAGGGCGAACGTCCAGCGACTGCTCCCACACCAAAGGTGCCAGGACTGCCAGGTGTGGCTGGCCCTCGCCTTGCCTTGGCAGCCCTTCCACAGCCCCACAGACAGTGGGGCTCCGGGCTCGCCAGCCAGCTCAGGGTGCCGACGTTGTTGCCTGCTCGCTCGCAGTGCTGCCTCCAGAGCCCAGCTCCGAAAGGGCGAACGTCCAGCGACTGCTCCCACACCAAAGGTGCCAGGACTGCCAGGTGTGGCTGGCCCTCGCCTTGCCTTGGCAGCCCTTCCACAGCCCCACAGACAGTGGGGCTCCGGGCTCGCCAGCCAGCTCAGGGTGCCGACGTTGTTGCCTGCTCGCTCTCAGCACTGCCTCCAGAGCACAGCTCCGAAAGGGCGAACGTCCAGCGACTGCTCCCACACCAAAGGTGCCAGGACTGCCAGGTGTGGCTGGCCCTCGCCTTCCCTTGGCAGCCCTTCCACAGCCCCACAGACAGTGGGGCTCCGGGCTCGCCAGCCAGCTCAGGGTGCCGAAGTTGTTGCCTGCTCGCTCTCAGTGCTGCCTCCAGAGCCCAGCTCCGAAACAGCGAACGTCCAGCGACTGCTCCCACACCAAAGGTGCCAGGACTGCCAGGTGTGGCTGGCCCTCGCCTTCCCTTGGCAGCCCTTCCACAGCCCCACAAACACTGGGGCTCCGGGCTCGCCAGCCAGCTCAGGGTGCCGACCTTGTTGCCTGCTCGCTCTCAGTGCCGCCTCCAGAGCCCAGCTCCGAAAGGGCGAACGTCCAGCGACTGCTCCCACACCAAAGGTGCCAGGACTGCCAAGTGTGGCTGTCCCTCGCCTTGCCTTGGCAGCCCTTCCACAGCCCCACAGACAGTGGGGCTCCGGGCTCGCCAGCCAGCTCAGGGTGCCGACGTTGTTGCCTGCTCGCTCTCAGTGCTGCCTCCAGAGCCCAGCTCCGAAACGGCGAACGTCCAGCGACTGCTCCCACACCAAAGGTGCCAGGACTGCCAGGTGTGGCTGGCCCTCGCCTTGCCTTGGCAGCCCTTCCACAGCCCCACAGACAGTGGGGCTCCGGGCTCGCCAGCCAGCTCAGGGTGCCGACGTTGTTTCCTGCTAGCTCTCAGTGCTGCCTCCAGAGCCCAGCTCCGAAAGGGCGAACGTCCAGCGACTGCTCCCACACCAAAGGTGCCAGGACTGCCAAGTGTGGCTGGCCCTCGCCTTCCCTTGGCAGCCCTTCCACAGCCCCACAGACAGTGGGGCTCCGGGCTCGCCAGCCAGCTCAGGGTGCCGACGTTGTTGCCTGCTCGCTCGCAGTGCTGCCTCCAGAGCCCAGCTCCGAAAGGGCGAATGTCCAGCGACTGCTCCCACACCAAAGGTGCCAGGACTGCCAGGTGTGGCTGGCCCTCGCCTTCCCTTGGCAGCCCTTCCACAGCCCCACAGACAGTGGGGCTCCGGGCTCGCCAGCCAGCTCAGGGTGCCGACGTTGTTGCCTGCTCGCTCTCAGTGCTGCCTCCAGAGCCCAGCTCCAAAAGGGCGAACGTCCAGCGACTGCTCCCACACCAAAGGTGCCAGGACTGCCAGGTGTGGCTGGCCCTCGCCTTGCCTTGGCAGCCCTTCCACAGCCCCACAGACACTGGGGGTCCGGGCTCGCCAGCCAGCTCAGGGTGCCGACGTTGTTGCCTGCTCGCTCTCAGCACTGCCTCCAGAGCCCAGCTCCGAAAGGGCGAACGTCCAGCAACTGCTCCCACACCAAAGGTGCCAGGACTGCCAGGTGTGGCTGGCCCTCGCCTTCCCTTGGCAGCCCTTCCACAGCCCCACAGACAGTGGGGCTCCGGGCTCGCCAGCCAGCTCAGGGTGCCGACGTTGTTGCCTGCTCGCTCTCAGTGCTGCCTCCAGAGCCCAGCTCCGAAAGGGCGAACGTCCAGCGACTGCTCCCACACCAAAGGTGCCAGGACTGCCAGGTGTGGCTGGCCCTCACCTTGCCTTGGCACCCCTTCCACAGCCCCACAGACACTGGGGCTCCGGGCTCGCCAGCCAGCTCAGGGTGCCGACGTTGTTGCCTGCTCGCTCTCAGCGCTGCCTCCAGAGCCCAGCTCCGAAACGGCGAACGTCCAGCGACTGCTCCCACACCAAAGGTGCCAGGACTGCCAGGTGTGGCTGGCCCTCGCCTTGCCTTGGCAGCCCTTCCACAGCCCCACAGACAGTGGGGCTCCGGGCTCGCCAGCCAGCTCAGGGTGCCGACGTTGTTGCCTGCTCGCTCTCAGTGCTGCCTCCAGAGCCCAGCTCCGAAACAGTGAACGTCCAGCGACTGCTCCCACACCAAAGGTGCCAGGACTGCCAGGTGTGGCTGGCCCTCGCCTTCCCTTGGCAGCCCTTCCACAGCCCCACAGACAGTGGGGCTCCGGGCTCGCCAGCCAGCTCAGGGTGCCGACGTTGTTGCCTGCTCGCTCGCAGTGCTGCCTCCAGAGCCCAGCTCCGAAAGGGCGAACGTCCAGCGACTGCTCCCACACCAAAGGTGCCAGGACTGCCAGGTGTGGCTGGCCCTCGCCTTGCCTTGGCAGCCCTTCCACAGCCCCACAGACACTGGGCCTCCGGGCTCGCCAGCCAGCTCAGGGTGCCGACGTTGTTGCCTGCTCGCTCTCAGCGCTGCCTCCAGAGCCCAGCTCCAAAAGGGCGAACGTCCAGCGACTGCTCCCACACCAAAGGTGCCAGGACTGCCAGGTGTGGCTGGCCCTCGCCTTCCCTTGGCAGCCCTTCCACAGCCCCACAGACAGTGGGGCTCCGGGCTCGCCAGCCAGCTCAGGGTGCCGACGTTGTTGCCTGCTCGCTCGCAGTGCTGCCTCCAGAGCCCAGCTCCGAAAGGGCGAACGTCCAGCGACTGCTCCCACACCAAAGGTGCCAGGACTGCCAGGTGTGGCTGGCCCTCGCCTTGCCTTGGCAGCCCTTCCACAGCCCCACAGACAGTGGGGCTCCGGGCTCGCCAGCCAGCTCAGGGTGCCGACGTTGTTGCCTGCTCGCTCTCAGCACTGCCTCCAGAGCACAGCTCCGAAAGGGCGAACGTCCAGCAACTGCTCCCACACCAAAGGTGCCAGGACTGCCAGGTGTGGCTGGCCCTCGCCTTCCCTTGGCAGCCCTTCCACAGCCCCACAGACAGTGGGGCTCCGGGCTCGCCAGCCAGCTCAGGGTGCCGAAGTTGTTGCCTGCTCGCTCTCAGTGCTGCCTCCAGAGCCCAGCTCCGAAACAGCGAACGTCCAGCGACTGCTCCCACACCAAAGGTGCCAGGACTGCCAGGTGTGGCTGGCCCTCGCCTTCCCTTGGCAGCCCTTCCACAGCCCCACAAACACTGGGGCTCCGGGCTCGCCAGCCAGCTCAGGGTGCCGACCTTGTTGCCTGCTCGCTCTCAGTGCCGCCTCCAGAGCCCAGCTCCGAAAGGGCGAACGTCCAGCGACTGCTCCCACACCAAAGGTGCCAGGACTGCCAAGTGTGGCTGTCCCTCGCCTTGCCTTGGCAGCCCTTCCACAGCCCCACAGACAGTGGGGCTCCGGGCTCGCCAGCCAGCTCAGGGTGCCGACGTTGTTGCCTGCTCGCTCTCAGTGCTGCCTCCAGAGCCCAGCTCCGAAACGGCGAACGTCCAGCGACTGCTGCCACACCAAAGGTGCCAGGACTGCCAGGTGTGGCTGGCCCTCGCCTTGCCTTGGCAGCCCTTCCACAGCCCCACAGACAGTGGGGCTCCGGGCTCGCCAGCCAGCTCAGGGTGCCGACGTTGTTTCCTGCTAGCTCTCAGTGCTGCCTCCAGAGCCCAGCTCCGAAACAGCGAACGTCCAGCGACTGCTCCCACACCAAAGGTGCCAGGACTGCCAAGTGTGGCTGGCCCTCGCCTTCCCTTGGCAGCCCTTCCACAGCCCCACAGACAGTGGGGCTCCGGGCTCGCCAGCCAGCTCAGGGTGCCGACGTTGTTGCCTGCTCGCTCGCAGTGCTGCCTCCAGAGCCCAGCTCCGAAAGGGCGAATGTCCAGCGACTGCTCCCACACCAAAGGTGCCAGGACTGCCAGGTGTGGCTGGCCCTCGCCTTCCCTTGGCAGCCCTTCCACAGCCCCACAGACAGTGGGGCTCCGGGCTCGCCAGCCAGCTCAGGGTGCCGACGTTGTTGCCTGCTCGCTCTCAGTGCTGCCTCCAGAGCCCAGCTCCAAAAGGGCGAACGTCCAGCGACTGCTCCCACACCAAAGGTGCCAGGACTGCCAGGTGTGGCTGGCCCTCGCCTTGCCTTGGCAGCCCTTCCACAGCCCCACAGACACTGGGGGTCCGGGCTCGCCAGCCAGCTCAGGGTGCCGACGTTGTTGCCTGCTCGCTCTCAGCACTGCCTCCAGAGCCCAGCTCCGAAAGGGCGAACGTCCAGCAACTGCTCCCACACCAAAGGTGCCAGGACTGCCAGGTGTGGCTGGCCCTCGCCTTCCCTTGGCAGCCCTTCCACAGCCCCACAGACAGTGGGGCTCCGGGCTCGCCAGCCAGCTCAGGGTGCCGACGTTGTTGCCTGCTCGCTCTCAGTGCTGCCTCCAGAGCCCAGCTCCGAAAGGGCGAACGTCCAGCGACTGCTCCCACACCAAAGGTGCCAGGACTGCCAGGTGTGGCTGGCCCTCACCTTGCCTTGGCACCCCTTCCACAGCCCCACAGACACTGGGGCTCCGGGCTCGCCAGCCAGCTCAGGGTGCCGACGTTGTTGCCTGCTCGCTCTCAGCGCTGCCTCCAGAGCCCAGCTCCGAAACGGCGAACGTCCAGCGACTGCTCCCACACCAAAGGTGCCAGGACTGCCAGGTGTGGCTGGCCCTCGCCTTGCCTTGGCAGCCCTTCCACAGCCCCACAGACAGTGGGGCTCCGGGCTCGCCAGCCAGCTCAGGGTGCCGACGTTGTTGCCTGCTCGCTCTCAGTGCTGCCTCCAGAGCCCAGCTCCGAAACAGTGAACGTCCAGCGACTGCTCCCACACCAAAGGTGCCAGGACTGCCAGGTGTGGCTGGCCCTCGCCTTGCCTTGGCAGCCCTTCCACAGCCCCACAGACAGTGGGGCTCCGGGCTCGCCAGCCAGCTCAGGGTGCCGACGTTGTTGCCTGCTCGCTCGCAGTGCTGCCTCCAGAGCCCAGCTCCGAAAGGGCGAACGTCCAGCGACTGCTCCCACACCAAAGGTGCCAGGACTGCCAGGTGTGGCTGGCCCTCGCCTTGCCTTGGCAGCCCTTCCACAGCCCCACAGACACTGGGCCTCCGGGCTCGCCAGCCAGCTCAGGGTGCCGACGTTGTTGCCTGCTCGCTCTCAGCGCTGCCTCCAGAGCCCAGCTCCGAAAGGGCGAACGTCCAGCGACTGCTCCCACACCAAAGGTGCCAGGACTGCCAGGTGTGGCTGGCCCTCGCCTTCCCTTGGCAGCCCTTCCACAGCCCCACAGACAGTGGGGCTCCGGGCTCGCCAGCCAGCTCAGGGTGCCGACGTTGTTTCCTGCTCGCTCGCAGTGCTGCCTCCAGAGCCCAGCTCCGAAAGGTCGAATGTCCAGCGACTGCTCCCACACCAAAGGTGCCAGGACTGCCAGGTGTGGCTGGCCCTCGCCTTCCCTTGGCAGCCCTTCCACAGCCCCACAGACAGTGGGGCTCCGGGCTCGCCAGCCAGCTCAGGGTGCCGACGTTGTTGCCTGCTCGCTCTCAGTGCTGCCTCCAGAGCCCAGCTCCGAAAGGGCGAACGTCCAGCGACTGCTCCCACACCAAAGGTGCCAGGACTGCCAGGTGTGGCTGGCCCTCGCCTTGCCTTGGCAGCCCTTCCACAGCCCCACAGACACTGGGGCTCCGGGCTCTCCGGCCAGCTCATGGTGCCGACCTTGTTGCCTGCTCGCTCTCAGCGCTGCCTCCAGAGCCCAGCTCCGAAAGGTCGAATGTCCAGCGACTGCTCCCACACCAAAGGTGCCAGGACTGCCAGGTGTGGCTGGCCCTCGCCTTCCCTTGGCAGCCCTTCCACAGCCCCACAGACACTGGGGCTCCGGGCTCGCCAGCCAGCTCAGGGTGCCGACGTTGTTGCCTGCTCGCTCTCAGTGCTGCCTCCAGAGCCCAGCTCCGAAAGGGCGAACGTCCAGCGACTGCTCCCACACCAAAGGTGCCAGGACTGCCAGGTGTGGCTGGCCCTCGCCTTCCCTTGGCAGCCCTTCCACAGCCCCACAGACAGTGGGGCTCCGGGCTCGCCAGCCAGCTCAGGGTGCCGACGTTGTTGCCTGCTCGCTCGCAGTGCTGCCTCCAGAGCCCAGCTCCGAAAGGGCGAACGTCCAGCGACTGCTCCCACACCAAAGGTGCCAGGACTGCCAGGTGTGGCTGGCCCTCGCCTTCCCTTGGCAGCCCTTCCACAGCCCCACAGACAGTGGGGCTCCGGGCTCGCCAGCCAGCTCAGGGTGCCGACCTTGTTGCCTGCTCGTTCTCAGTGCCGCCTCCAGAGCCCAGCTCCGAAAGGGCGAACGTCCAGCGACTGCTCCCACACCAAAGGTGCCAGGACTGCCAAGTGTGGCTGGCCCTCGCCTTGCCTTGGCACCCCTTCCACAGCCCCACAGACAGTGGGGCTCCGCACTGGGGCTCCGGGCTCTCCGGCCAGCTCATGGTGCCGACCTTGTTGCCTGCTCGCTCTCAGCGCTGCCTCCAGAGCCCAGCTCCGAAAGGGCGAACGTCCAGCGACTGCTCCCACACCAAAGGTGCCAGGACTGCCAGGTGTGGCTGGCCCTCGCCTTGCCTTGGCAGCCCTTCCACAGCCCCACAGACAGTGGGGCTCCGGGCTCGCCAGCCAGCTCAGGGTGCCGACGTTGTTGCCTGCTCGCTCGCAGTGCTGCCTCCAGAGCCCAGCTCCGAAAGGGCGAACGTCCAGCGACTGCTCCCACACCAAAGGTGCCAGGACTGCCAGGTGTGGCTGGCCCTCGCCTTGCCTTGGCAGCCCTTCCACAGCCCCACAGACACTGGGGCTCCGGGCTCGCCAGCCAGCTCAGGGTGCCGACGTTGTTGCCTGCTCGCTCTCAGCGCTGCCTCCAGAGCCCAGCTCCGAAAGGGCGAACGTCCAGCGACTGCTCCCACACCAAAGGTGCCAGGACTGCCAGGTGTGGCTGGCCCTCGCCTTGCCTTGGCAGCCCTTCCACAGCCCCACAGACAGTGGGGCTCCGGGCTCGCCAGCCAGCTCAGGGTGCCGACGTTGTTTCCTGCTCGCTCTCAGTGCTGCCTCCAGAGCCCAGCTCCGAAAGGGCGAACGTCCAGCGACTGCTCCCACACCAAAGGTGCCAGGACTGCCAAGTGTGGCTGGCCCTCGCCTTCCCTTGGCAGCCCTTCCACAGCCCCACAGACAGTGGGGCTCCGGGCTCGCCAGCCAGCTCAGGGTGCCGACGTTGTTGCCTGCTCGCTCGCAGTGCTGCCTCCAGAGCCCAGCTCCGAAAGGTCGAATGTCCAGCGACTGCTCCCACACCAAAGGTGCCAGGACTGCCAGGTGTGGCTGGCCCTCGCCTTCCCTTGGCAGCCCTTCCACAGCCCCACAGACACTGGGGCTCCGGGCTCGCCAGCCAGCTCAGGGTGCCGACGTTGTTGCCTGCTCGCTCGCAGTGCTGCCTCCAGAGCCCAGCTCCGAAAGGGCGAACGTCCAGCGACTGCTCCCACACCAAAGGTGCCAGGACTGCCAGGTGTGGCTGGCCCTCGCCTTGCCTTGGCAGCCCTTCCACAGCCCCACAGACAGTGGGGCTCCGGGCTCGCCAGCCAGCTCAGGGTGCCGACGTTGTTGCCTGCTCGCTGTCTGCGCGCCTCCAGAGCCCAGCTCCGAAAGGGCGAACGTCCAGCGACTGCTCCCACACCAAAGGTGCCAGGACTGCCAGGTGTGGCTGGCCCTCGCCTTGCCTTGGCAGCCCTTCCACAGCCCCACAGACACTGGGGCTCCGGGCTCGCCAGCCAGCTCAGGGTGCCGACGTTGTTGCCTGCTCGCTCTCAGCGCTGCCTCCAGAGCCCAGCTCCGAAAGGGCGAACGTCCAGCGACTGCTCCCACACCAAAGGTGCCAGGACTGCCAGGTGTGGCTGGCCCTCGCCTTGCCTTGGCAGCCCTTCCACAGCCCCACAGACAGTGGGGCTCCGGGCTCGCCAGCCAGCTCAGGGTGCCGACGTTGTTTCCTGCTCGCTCTCAGTGCTGCCTCCAGAGCCCAGCTCCGAAAGGGCGAACGTCCAGCGACTGCTCCCACACCAAAGGTGCCAGGACTGCCAAGTGTGGCTGGCCCTCGCCTTCCCTTGGCAGCCCTTCCACAGCCCCACAGACAGTGGGGCTCCGGGCTCGCCAGCCAGCTCAGGGTGCCGACGTTGTTGCCTGCTCGCTCGCAGTGCTGCCTCCAGAGCCCAGCTCCGAAAGGTCGAATGTCCAGCGACTGCTCCCACACCAAAGGTGCCAGGACTGCCAGGTGTGGCTGGCCCTCGCCTTCCCTTGGCAGCCCTTCCACAGCCCCACAGACACTGGGGCTCCGGGCTCGCCAGCCAGCTCAGGGTGCCGACGTTGTTGCCTGCTCGCTCGCAGTGCTGCCTCCAGAGCCCAGCTCCGAAAGGGCGAACGTCCAGCGACTGCTCCCACACCAAAGGTGCCAGGACTGCCAGGTGTGGCTGGCCCTCGCCTTCCCTTGGCAGCCCTTCCACAGCCCCACAGACAGTGGGGCTCCGGGCTCGCCAGCCAGCTCAGGGTGCCGACGTTGTTGCCTGCTCGCTCTCAGTGCTGCCTCCAGAGCCCAGCTCCGAAAGGGCGAACGTCCAGCGACTGCTCCCACACCAAAGGTGCCAGGACTGCCAGGTGTGGCTGGCCCTCACCTTGCCTTGGCACCCCTTCCACAGCCCCACAGACACTGGGGCTCCGGGCTCGCCAGCCAGCTCAGGGTGCCGACGTTGTTGCCTGCTCGCTCTCAGCGCTGCCTCCAGAGCCCAGCTCCGAAAGGGCGAACGTCCAGCGACTGCTCCCACACCAAAGGTGCCAGGACTGCCAAGTGTGGCTGGCCCTCGCCTTGCCTTGGCACCCCTTCCACAGCCCCACAGACAGTGGGGCTCCGGGCTCGCCAGCCAGCTCAGGGTGCCGACGTTGTTGCCTGCTCGCTCGCAGTGCTGCCTCCAGAGCCCAGCTCCGAAAGGGCGAACGTCCAGCGACTGCTCCCACACCAAAGGTGCCAGGACTGCCAGGTGTGGCTGGCCCTCGCCTTGCCTTGGCAGCCCTTCCACAGCCCCACAGACACTGGGGCTCCGGGCTCGCCAGCCAGCTCAGGGTGCCGACGTTGTTGCCTGCTCGCTCTCAGCGCTGCCTCCAGAGCCCAGCTCCGAAAGGCGAACGTCCAGCGACTGCTCCCACACCAAAGGTGCCAGGACTGCCAGGTGTGGCTGGCCCTCGCCTTGCCTTGGCAGCCCTTCCACAGCCCCACAGACAGTGGGGCTCCGGGCTCGCCAGCCAGCTCAGGGTGCCGACGTTGTTTCCTGCTCGCTCTCAGTGCTGCCTCCAGAGCCCAGCTCCGAAAGGGCGAACGTCCAGCGACTGCTCCCACACCAAAGGTGCCAGGACTGCCAAGTGTGGCTGGCCCTCGCCTTCCCTTGGCAGCCCTTCCACAGCCCCACAGACAGTGGGGCTCCGGGCTCGCCAGCCAGCTCAGGGTGCCGACGTTGTTGCCTGCTCGCTCGCAGTGCTGCCTCCAGAGCCCAGCTCCGAAAGGTCGAATGTCCAGCGACTGCTCCCACACCAAAGGTGCCAGGACTGCCAGGTGTGGCTGGCCCTCGCCTTCCCTTGGCAGCCCTTCCACAGCCCCACAGACACTGGGGCTCCGGGCTCGCCAGCCAGCTCAGGGTGCCGACGTTGTTGCCTGCTCGCTCGCAGTGCTGCCTCCAGAGCCCAGCTCCGAAAGGGCGAACGTCCAGCGACTGCTCCCACACCAAAGGTGCCAGGACTGCCAGGTGTGGCTGGCCCTCGCCTTCCCTTGGCAGCCCTTCCACAGCCCCACAGACAGTGGGGCTCCGGGCTCGCCAGCCAGCTCAGGGTGCCGACGTTGTTGCCTGCTCGCTCTCAGTGCTGCCTCCAGAGCCCAGCTCCGAAAGGGCGAACGTCCAGCGACTGCTCCACACCAAAGGTGCCAGGACTGCCAGGTGTGGCTGGCCCTCACCTTGCCTTGGCACCCCTTCCACAGCCCCACAGACACTGGGGCTCCGGGCTCGCCAGCCAGCTCAGGGTGCCGACGTTGTTGCCTGCTCGCTCTCAGCGCTGCCTCCAGAGCCCAGCTCCGAAAGGGCGAACGTCCAGCGACTGCTCCCACACCAAAGGTGCCAGGACTGCCAAGTGTGGCTGGCCCTCGCCTTGCCTTGGCACCCCTTCCACAGCCCCACAGACAGTGGGGCTCCGCACTGGGGCTCCGGGCTCTCCGGCCAGCTCATGGTGCCGACCTTGTTGCCTGCTCGCTCTCAGCGCTGCCTCCAGAGCCCAGCTCCGAAAGGGCGAACGTCCAGCGACTGCTCCCACACCAAAGGTGCCAGGACTGCCAGGTGTGGCTGGCCCTCGCCTTGCCTTGGCAGCCCTTCCACAGCCCCCACAGACAGTGGGGCTCCGGGCTCGCCAGCCAGCTCAGGGTGCCGACGTTGTTGCCTGCTCGCTCGCAGTGCTGCCTCCAGAGCCCAGCTCCGAAAGGCGAACGTCCAGCGACTGCTCCCACACCAAAGGTGCCAGGACTGCCAGGTGTGGCTGGCCCTCGCCTTGCCTTGGCAGCCCTTCCACAGCCCCACAGACACTGGGGCTCCGGGCTCGCCAGCCAGCTCAGGGTGCCGACGTTGTTGCCTGCTCGCTCTCAGCGCTGCCTCCAGAGCCCAGCTCCGAAAGGGCGAACGTCCAGCGACTGCTCCCACACCAAAGGTGCCAGGACTGCCAGGTGTGGCTGGCCCTCGCCTTGCCTTGGCAGCCCTTCCACAGCCCCACAGACAGTGGGGCTCCGGGCTCGCCAGCCAGCTCAGGGTGCCGACGTTGTTGCCTGCTCGCTCTCAGTGCTGCCTCCAGAGCCCAGCTCCGAAAGGGCGAACGTCCAGCGACTGCTCCCACACCAAAGGTGCCAGGACTGCCAAGTGTGGCTGGCCCTCGCCTTCCCCTTGGCAGCCCTTCCACAGCCCCACAGACAGTGGGGCTCCGGGCTCGCCAGCCAGCTCAGGGTGCCGACGTTGTTGCCTGCTCGCTCTCAGTGCTGCCTCCAGAGCCCAGCTCCGAAAGGGCGAACGTCCAGCGACTGCTCCCACACCAAAGGTGCCAGGACTGCCAGGTGTGGCTGGCCCTCGCCTTCCCTTGGCAGCCCTTCCACAGCCCCACAGACAGTGGGGCTCCGGGCTCGCCAGCCAGCTCAGGGTGCCGACGTTGTTGCCTGCTCGCTCGCAGTGCTGCCTCCAGAGCCCAGCTCCGAAAGGGCGAACGTCCAGCGACTGCTCCCACACCAAAGGTGCCAGGACTGCCAGGTGTGGCTGGCCCTCGCCTTGCCTTGGCAGCCCTTCCACAGCCCCACAGACACTGGGGCTCCGGGCTCGCCAGCCAGCTCAGGGTGCCGACGTTGTTGCCTGCTCGCTCTCAGCGCTGCCTCCAGAGCCCAGCTCCGAAAGGGCGAACGTCCAGCGACTGCTCCCACACCAAAGGTGCCAGGACTGCCAGGTGTGGCTGGCCCTCGCCTTGCCTTGGCAGCCCTTCCACAGCCCCACAGACAGTGGGGCTCCGGGCTCGCCAGCCAGCTCAGGGTGCCGACGTTGTTTCCTGCTCGCTCTCAGTGCTGCCTCCAGAGCCCAGCTCCGAAAGGGCGAACGTCCAGCGACTGCTCCCACACCAAAGGTGCCAGGACTGCCAAGTGTGGCTGGCCCTCGCCTTCCCTTGGCAGCCCTTCCACAGCCCCACAGACAGTGGGGCTCCGGGCTCGCCAGCCAGCTCAGGGTGCCGACGTTGTTGCCTGCTCGCTCGCAGTGCTGCCTCCAGAGCCCAGCTCCGAAAGGTCGAATGTCCAGCGACTGCTCCCACACCAAAGGTGCCAGGACTGCCAGGTGTGGCTGGCCCTCGCCTTCCCTTGGCAGCCCTTCCACAGCCCCACAGACACTGGGGCTCCGGGCTCGCCAGCCAGCTCAGGGTGCCGACGTTGTTGCCTGCTCGCTCTCAGTGCTGCCTCCAGAGCCCAGCTCCGAAAGGGCGAACGTCCAGCGACTGCTCCCACACCAAAGGTGCCAGGACTGCCAGGTGTGGCTGGCCCTCGCCTTCCCTTGGCAGCCCTTCCACAGCCCCACAGACAGTGGGGCTCCGGGCTCGCCAGCCAGCTCAGGGTGCCGACGTTGTTGCCTGCTCGCTCGCAGTGCTGCCTCCAGAGCCCAGCTCCGAAAGGGCGAACGTCCAGCGACTGCTCCCACACCAAAGGTGCCAGGACTGCCAGGTGTGGCTGGCCCTCGCCTTCCCTTGGCAGCCCCTTCCACAGCCCCACAGACAGTGGGGCTCCGGGCTCGCCAGCCAGCTCAGGGTGCCGACCTTGTTGCCTGCTCGTTCTCAGTGCCGCCTCCAGAGCCCAGCTCCGAAAGGGCGAACGTCCAGCGACTGCTCCCACACCAAAGGTGCCAGGACTGCCAAGTGTGGCTGGCCCTCGCCTTGCCTTGGCACCCCTTCCACAGCCCCACAGACAGTGGGGCTCCGCACTGGGGCTCCGGGCTCTCCGGCCAGCTCATGGTGCCGACCTTGTTGCCTGCTCGCTCTCAGCGCTGCCTCCAGAGCCCAGCTCCGAAAGGGCGAACGTCCAGCGACTGCTCCCACACCAAAGGTGCCAGGACTGCCAGGTGTGGCTGGCCCTCGCCTTGCCCTTGGCAGCCCTTCCACAGCCCCACAGACAGTGGGGCTCCGGGCTCGCCAGCCAGCTCAGGGTGCCGACGTTGTTGCCTGCTCGCTCGCAGTGCTGCCTCCAGAGCCAGCTCCGAAAGGGCGAACGTCCAGCGACTGCTCCCACACCAAAGGTGCCAGGACTGCCCAGGTGTGGCTGGCCCTCGCCTTGCCTTGGCAGCCCTTCCACAGCCCCACAGACACTGGGGCTCCGGGCTCGCCAGCCAGCTCAGGGTGCCGACGTTGTTGCCTGCTCGCTCTCAGCGCTGCCTCCAGAGCCCAGCTCCGAAAGGGCGAACGTCCAGCGACTGCTCCCACACCAAAGGTGCCAGGACTGCCAGGTGTGGCTGGCCCTCGCCTTGCCTTGGCAGCCCTTCCACAGCCCCACAGACAGTGGGGCTCCGGGCTCGCCAGCCAGCTCAGGGTGCCGACGTTGTTTCCTGCTCGCTCTCAGTGCTGCCTCCAGAGCCCAGCTCCGAAAGGGCGAACGTCCAGCGACTGCTCCCACACCAAAGGTGCCAGGACTGCCAAGTGTGGCTGGCCCTCGCCTTCCCTTGGCAGCCCTTCCACAGCCCCACAGACAGTGGGGCTCCGGGCTCGCCAGCCAGCTCAGGGTGCCGACGTTGTTGCCTGCTCGCTCTCAGTGCTGCCTCCAGAGCCCAGCTCCGAAAGGGCGAACGTCCAGCGACTGCTCCCACACCAAAGGTGCCAGGACTGCCAGGTGTGGCTGGCCCTCACCTTGCCTTGGCACCCCTTCCACAGCCCCACAGACACTGGGGCTCCGGGCTCGCCAGCCAGCTCAGGGTGCCGACGTTGTTGCCTGCTCGCTCTCAGCGCTGCCTCCAGAGCCCAGCTCCGAAAGGGCGAACGTCCAGCGACTGCTCCCACACCAAAGGTGCCAGGACTGCCAGGTGTGGCTGGCCCTCGCCTTGCCTTGGCAGCCCTTCCACAGCCCCACAGACAGTGGGGCTCCGGGCTCGCCAGCCAGCTCAGGGTGCCGACGTTGTTGCCTGCTCGCTCTCAGTGCTGCCTCCAGAGCCCAGCTCCGAAACAGTGAACGTCCAGCGACTGCTCCCACACCAAAGGTGCCAGGACTGCCAGGTGTGGCTGGCCCTCGCCTTCCCTTGGCAGCCCTTCCACAGCCCCACAGACAGTGGGGCTCCGGGCTCGCCAGCCAGCTCAGGGTGCCGACGTTGTTGCCTGCTCGCTCGCAGTGCTGCCTCCAGAGCCAGCTCCGAAAGGGCGAAGTCCAGCGACTGCTCCCACACCAAAGGTGCCAGGACTGCCAGGTGTGGCTGGCCCTCGCCTTGCCTTGGCAGCCCTTCCACAGCCCCCACAGACACTGGGCCTCCGGGCTCGCCAGCCAGCTCAGGGTGCCGACGTTGTTTCCTGCTCGCTCGCAGTGCTGCCTCCAGAAGCCCAGCTCCGAAAGGTCGAATGTCCAGCGACTGCTCCCACACCAAAGGTGCCAGGACTGCCAGGTGTGGCTGGCCCTCGCCTTCCCTTGGCAGCCCTTCCACAGCCCCACAGACAGTGGGGCTCCGGGCTCGCCAGCCAGCTCAGGGTGCCGACGTTGTTGCCTGCTCGCTCTCAGTGCTGCCTCCAGAGCCCAGCTCCGAAAGGGCGAACGTCAGCGACTGCTCCCACACCAAAGGTGCCAGGACTGCCAGGTGTGGCTGGCCCTCGCCTTCCCTTGGCAGCCCTTCCACAGCCCCACAGACAGTGGGGCTCCGGGCTCGCCAGCCAGCTCAGGGTGCCGACGTTGTTGCCTGCTCGCTCGCAGTGCTGCCTCCAGAGCCCAGCTCCGAAAGGGCGAACGTCCAGCGACTGCTCCCACACCAAAGGTGCCAGGACTGCCAGGTGTGGCTGGCCCTCGCCTTTCCTTGGCAGCCCTTCCACAGCCCCACAGACACTGGGGCTCCGGGCTCGCCAGCCAGCTCAGGGTGCCGACGTTGTTGCCTGCTCGCTCTCAGCGCTGCCTCCAGAGCCCAGCTCCGAAAGGGCGAACGTCCAGCGACTGCTCCCACACCAAAGGTGCCAGGACTGCCAGGTGTGGCTGGCCCTCGCCTTGCCTTGGCAGCCCTTCCACAGCCCCACAGACAGTGGGGCTCCGGGCTCGCCAGCCAGCTCAGGGTGCCGACGTTGTTTCCTGCTCGCTCTCAGTGCTGCCTCCAGAGCCCAGCTCCGAAAGGGCGAACGTCCAGCGACTGCTCCCACACCAAAGGTGCCAGGACTGCCAAGTGTGGCTGGCCCTCGCCTTCCCTTGGCAGCCCTTCCACAGCCCCACAGACAGTGGGGCTCCGGGCTCGCCAGCCAGCTCAGGGTGCCGACGTTGTTGCCTGCTCGCTCGCAGTGCTGCCTCCAGAGCCAGCTCCGAAAGGTCGAATGTCCAGCGACTGCTCCCACACCAAAGGTGCCAGGACTGCCAGGTGTGGCTGGCCCTCGCCTTCCCTTGGCAGCCCTTCCACAGCCCCACAGACACTGGGGCTCCGGGCTCGCCAGCCAGCTCAGGGTGCCGACGTTGTTGCCTGCTCGCTCTCAGTGCTGCCTCCAGAGCCCAGCTCCGAAAGGGCGAACGTCCAGCGACTGCTCCCACCACAAGGTGCCAGGACTGCCAGGTGTGGCTGGCCCTCGCCTTCCCTTGGCAGCCCTTCCACAGCCCCACAGACAGTGGGGCTCCGGGCTCGCCAGCCAGCTCAGGGTGCCGACGTTGTTGCCTGCTCGCTCGCAGTGCTGCCTCCAGAGCCCAGCTCCGAAAGGGCGAACGTCCAGCGACTGCTCCCACACCAAAGGTGCCAGGACTGCCAGGTGTGGCTGGCCCTCGCCTTCCCTTGGCAGCCCTTCCACAGCCCCACAGACAGTGGGCTCCGGGCTCGCCAGCCAGCTCAGGGTGCCGACCTTGTTGCCTGCTCGTTCTCAGTGCCGCCTCCAGAGCCCAGCTCCGAAAGGGCGAACGTCCAGCGACTGCTCCCACACCAAAGGTGCCAGGACTGCCAAGTGTGGCTGGCCCTCGCCTTGCCTTGGCACCCCTTCCACAGCCCCACAGACAGTGGGGCTCCGCACTGGGGCTCCGGGCTCTCCGGCCAGCTCATGGTGCCGACCTTGTTGCCTGCTCGCTCTCAGCGCTGCCTCCAGAGCCCAGCTCCGAAAGGGCGAACGTCCAGCGACTGCTCCCACACCAAAGGTGCCAGGACTGCCAGGTGTGGCTGGCCCTCGCCTTGCCTTGGCAGCCCTTCCACAGCCCCACAGACAGTGGGGCTCCGGGCTCGCCACCAGCTCAGGGTGCCGACGTTGTTGCCTGCTCGCTCGCAGTGCTGCCTCCAGAGCCCAGCTCCGAAAGGGCGAACGTCCAGCGACTGCTCCCACACCAAAGGTGCCAGGACTGCCAGGTGTGGCTGGCCCTCGCCTTGCCTTGGCAGCCCTTCCACAGCCCCACAGACACTGGGCTCCGGGCTCGCCAGCCAGCTCAGGGTGCCGACGTTGTTGCCTGCTCGCTCTCAGCGCTGCCTCCAGAGCCCAGCTCCGAAAGGGCGAACGTCCAGCGACTGCTCCCACACCAAAGGTGCCAGGACTGCCAGGTGTGGCTGGCCCTCGCCTTGCCTTGGCAGCCCTTCCACAGCCCCACAGACAGTGGGGCTCCGGGCTCGCCAGCCAGCTCAGGGTGCCGACGTTGTTTCCTGCTCGCTCTCAGTGCTGCCTCCAGAGCCCAGCTCCGAAAGGGCGAACGTCCAGCGACTGCTCCCACACCAAAGGTGCCAGGACTGCCAAGTGTGGCTGGCCCTCGCCTTCCCTTGGCAGCCCTTCCACAGCCCCACAGACAGTGGGGCTCCGGGCTCGCCAGCCAGCTCAGGGTGCCGACGTTGTTGCCTGCTCGCTCGCAGTGCTGCCTCCAGAGCCCAGCTCCGAAAGGTCGAATGTCCAGCGACTGCTCCCACACCAAAGGTGCCAGGACTGCCAGGTGTGCTGGCCCTCGCCTTCCCTTGGCAGCCCTTCCACAGCCCACAGACAGTGGGGCTCCGGGCTCGCCAGCCAGCTCAGGGTGCCGACGTTGTTTGCCTGCTCGCTCGCAGTGCTGCCTCCAGAGCCCAGCTCCGAAAGGGCGAACGTCCAGCGACTGCTCCCACACCAAAGGTGCCAGGACTGCCAGGTGTGGCTGGCCCTCGCCTTCCCTTGGCAGCCCTTCCACAGCCCCACAGACAGTGGGGCTCCGGGCTCGCCAGCCAGCTCAGGGTGCCGACGTTGTTGCCTGCTCGCTCTCAGTGCTGCCTCCAGAGCCCAGCTCCGAAAGGGCGAACGTCCAGCGACTGCTCCCACACCAAAGGTGCCAGGACTGCCAGGTGTGGCTGGCCCTCACCTTGCCTTGGCAGCCCCTTCCACAGCCCCCAGACACTGGGCTCCGGCTCGCCAGCCAGCTCAGGGTGCCGACGTTGTTGCCTGCTCGCTCTCAGCGCCTCCCTCCAGAGCCCAGCTCCGAAAGGGCGAACGTCCAGCGACTGCTCCCACACCAAAGGTGCCAGGACTGCCAGGTGTGGCTGGCCCTCGCCTTGCCTTGGCAGCCCTTCCACAGCCCCACAGACAGTGGGGCTCCGGGCTCGCCAGCCAGCTCAGGGTTGCCGACGTTGTTGCCTGCTCGCTCTCAGTGCTGCCTCCAGAGCCCAGCTCCGAAAACAGTGAACGGTCCAGCGACTGCTCCCACACCAAAGGTGCCAGGACGGCCAGGTGTGGCTGGCCCTCGCCTTCCTTGGCAGCCCTTCCACAGCCCCACAGACAGTGGGGCTCCGGGCTCGCCAGCCAGCTCAGGGTGCCGACGTTTGTTGCCTGCTCGCTCGCAGTGCTGCCTCCAGAGCCCAGCTCCGAAAGGGCGAACGTCCAGCGACTGCTCCCACACAAAGGTGCCAGGACTGCCAGGTGTGCTGGCCCTCGCCTTGCCTTGGCAGCCCTTCCACAGCCCCACAGACACTGGGCCTCCGGGCTCGCCAGCCAGCTCAGGGTGCCGACGTTGTTGCCTGCTCGCTCTCAGCGCTGCCTCCAGAGCCAGCTCCGAAAGGGCGAACGTCCAGCGACTGCTCCCACACCAAAGGTGCCAGGACTGCCAGGTGTGGCTGGCCCTCGCCTTCCCTAGGCAGCCCCTTCCACAGCCCCACAGACAGTGGGGCTCCGGGCTCGCCAGCCAGCTCAGGTGCCGCCGTTGTTTCCTGCTCGCTCGCAGTGCTGCCTCCAGAGCCCCAGCTCCGAAAGGTCGAATGTCAGCGACTGCTCCCACACCAAAGGTGCCAGGACTGCCAGGTGTGGCTGGCCCTCGCCTTCCCTTGGCAGCCTTCCACAGCCCCACAGACAGTGGGGCTCGGGCTCGCCAGCCAGCTCAGGGGTGCCGACGTGTTGCCTGCTCGCTCTCTGTGCTGCCTCCAGAGCCAGCTCCGAAAGGGCGAACGTCCAGCGACTGCTCCCACACCAAGGTGCCAGACAGCCAGGTGTGGCTGGCCCTCGCCTTCCCTTGGCAGCCCTTCCACAGCCCACAGACAGTGGGGCTCCGGGCTCGCCAGCCAGCTCAGGGTGCCGACGTTGTTGCCTGCTCGCTCGCAGTGCTGCCTCCAGAGCCCCAGCTCCGAAAGGGCGAACGTCCAGGCGACTGCTCCCCACACCAAAGGTGCCCAGGACTGCCAGGTGTGGCTGGCCCTCGCCTTGCCTTGGCAGCCCCTTCCACAGCCCCACAGACACTGGGGCTCCGGCTCGCCAGCCAGCTCAGGGTGCCGACGTTGTTGCTGCTCGCTCTCAGCGCTGCCTCCAGAGCCCAGCCTCCGAAGGGCGAACGTCCAGCGACTGCTCCCACACCAAAGGTGCCAGGACTGCCAGGTGTGGCTGGCCCTCGCCTTGCCTTGGCAGCCCTTCCACAGCCCCACAGACAGT
>NW_027472165.1:0-76375 GCF_965638725.1 Aptenodytes patagonicus | reverse complement strand
GACGTTGTTGCCTGCTCGCTGTCTGCGCCGCCTCCAGAGCCCAGCTCCGAAATTGCGAACGTCCAGCGACTGCTGCCCACACGACAGCGTCTACCGATATGACGTTGTTGCCTGCTCGCTGTCTGCGCCGCCTCCAGAGCCCAGCTCCGAAATTGCGAACGTCCAGCGACTGCTGCCACACGAAAGGAGCGAGGGCTGCCAGGTGTGGCTGGCCCTCGCCTTCCCTTGGCAGCCCTTCCACAGCCCCACAGACAGTGGGGGCTCCGGGCTCGCCAGCCAGCTCAGGGTGCCGACGTTGTTGCCTGCTCGCTGTCTGCGCCGCCTCCAGAGCCCAGCTCCGAAATTGCGAACGTCCAGCGACTGCTGCCACACGAAAGGAGCGAGGGCTGCCAGGTGTGGCTGGCCCTCGCCTTCCCTTGGCAGCCCTTCCACAGCCCCACAGACAGTGGGGCTCCGGGCTCGCCAGCCAGCTCAGGGTGCCGACGTTGTTGCCTGCTCGCTGTCTGCGCCGCCTCCAGAGCCCAGCTCCGAAATTGCGAACGTCCAGCGACTGCTGCCACACGAAAGGAGCGAGGGCTGCCAGGTGTGGCTGGCCCTCGCCTTCCCTTGGCAGCCCTTCCACAGCCCCACAGACAGTGGGGGCTCCGGGCTCGCCAGCCAGCTCAGGGTGCTGACGTTGTTGCCTGCTCGCTGTCTGCGCCGCCTCCAGAGCCCACCTTGGAAATTGCGAACGTCCAGCGACTGCTGCCACACGAAAGGAGCGAGGGCTGCCAGGTGTGGCTGGCCCTCGCCTTCCCTTGGCAGCCCTTCCACAGCCCCACAGACAGTGGGGCTCCGGGCTCGCCAGCCAGCTCAGGGTGCCGACGTTGTTGCCTGCTCGCTGTCTGCGCCGCCTCCAGAGCCCACCTTGGAAATTGCGAACGTCCAGCGACTGCTGCCACACGAAAGGAGCGAGGGCTGCCAGGTGTGGCTGGCCCTCGCCTTCCCTTGGCAGCCCTTCCACAGCCCCACAGACAGTGGGGCTCCGGGCTCGCCAGCCAGCTCAGGGTGCCGACGTTGTTGCCTGCTCGCTGTCTGCGCCGCCTCCAGAGCCCAGCTCCGAAATTGCGAACGTCCAGCGACTGCTGCCACACGAAAGGAGCGAGGGCTGCCAGGTGTGGCTGGCCCTCGCCTTCCCTTGGCAGCCCTTCCACAGCCCCACAGACAGTGGGGCTCCGGGCTCGCCAGCCAGCTCAGGGTGCCGACGTTGTTGCCTGCTCGCTGTCTGCGCCGCCTCCAGAGCCCAGCTCCGAAATTGCGAACGTCCAGCGACTGCTGCCACACGAAAGGAGCGAGGGCTGCCAGGTGTGGCTGGCCCTCGCCTTCCCTTGGCAGCCCTTCCACAGCCCCACAGACAGTGGGGCTCCGGGCTCGCCAGCCAGCTCAGGGTGCCGACGTTGTTGCCTGCTCGCTGTCTGCGCCGCCTCCAGAGCCCAGCTCCGAAATTGCGAACGTCCAGCGACTGCTGCCACACGAAAGGAGCGAGGGCTGCCAGGTGTGGCTGGCCCTCGCCTTCCCTTGGCAGCCCTTCCACAGCCCCACAGACAGTGGGGCTCCGGGCTCGCCAGCCAGCTCAGGGTGCCGACGTTGTTGCCTGCTCGCTGTCTGCGCCGCCTCCAGAGCCCAGCTCCGAAATTGCGAACGTCCAGCGACTGCTGCCACACGAAAGGAGCGAGGGCTGCCAGGTGTGGCTGGCCCTCGCCTTCCCTTGGCAGCCCTTCCACAGCCCCACAGACAGTGGGGCTCCGGGCTCGCCAGCCAGCTCAGGGTGCCGACGTTGTTGCCTGCTCGCTGTCTGCGCCGCCTCCAGAGCCCAGCTCCGAAATTGCGAACGTCCAGCGACTGCTGCCACACGAAAGGAGCGAGGGCTGCCAGGTGTGGCTGGCCCTCGCCTTCCCTTGGCAGCCCTTCCACAGCCCCACAGACAGTGGGGCTCCGGGCTCGCCAGCCAGCTCAGGGTGCCGACGTTGTTGCCTGCTCGCTGTCTGCGCCGCCTCCAGAGCCCAGCTCCGAAATTGCGAACGTCCAGCGACTGCTGCCACACGAAAGGAGCGAGGGCTGCCAGGTGTGGCTGGCCCTCGCCTTCCCTTGGCAGCCCTTCCACAGCCCCACAGACAGTGGGGCTCCGGGCTCGCCAGCCAGCTCAGGGTGCCGACGTTGCTGCCTGCTCGCTGTCTGCGCCGCCTCCAGAGCCCAGCTCCGAAATTGCGAACGTCCAGCGACTGCTGCCACACGAAAGGAGCGAGGGCTGCCAGGTGTGGCTGGCCCTCGCCTTCCCTTGGCAGCCCTTCCACAGCCCCACAGACAGTGGGGCTCCGGGCTCGCCAGCCAGCTCAGGGTGCCGACGTTGTTGCCTGCTCGCTGTCTGCGCCGCCTCCAGAGCCCAGCTCCGAAATTGCGAACGTCCAGCGACTGCTGCCACACGAAAGGAGCGAGGGCTGCCAGGTGTGGCTGGCCCTCGCCTTCCCTTGGCAGCCCTTCCACAGCCCCACAGACAGTGGGGCTCCGGGCTCGCCAGCCAGCTCAGGGTGCCGACGTTGTTGCCTGCTCGCTGTCTGCGCCGCCTCCAGAGCCCAGCTCCGAAATTGCGAACGTCCAGCGACTGCTGCCACACGAAAGGAGCGAGGGCTGCCAGGTGTGGCTGGCCCTCGCCTTCCCTTGGCAGCCCTTCCACAGCCCCACAGACAGTGGGGCTCCGGGCTCGCCAGCCAGCTCAGGGTGCCGACGTTGTTGCCTGCTCGCTGTCTGCGCCGCCTCCAGAGCCCAGCTCCGAAATTGCGAACGTCCAGCGACTGCTGCCACACGAAAGGAGCGAGGGCTGCCAGGTGTGGCTGGCCCTCGCCTTCCCTTGGCAGCCCTTCCACAGCCCCACAGACAGTGGGGCTCCGGGCTCGCCAGCCAGCTCAGGGTGCCGACGTTGTTGCCTGCTCGCTGTCTGCGCCGCCTCCAGAGCCCAGCTCCGAAATTGCGAACGTCCAGCGACTGCTGCCACACGAAAGGAGCGAGGGCTGCCAGGTGTGGCTGGCCCTCGCCTTCCCTTGGCAGCCCTTCCACAGCCCCACAGACAGTGGGGCTCCGGGCTCGCCAGCCAGCTCAGGGTGCCGACGTTGTTGCCTGCTCGCTGTCTGCGCCGCCTCCAGAGCCCAGCTCCGAAATTGCGAACGTCCAGCGACTGCTGCCACACGAAAGGAGCGAGGGCTGCCAGGTGTGGCTGGCCCTCGCCTTCCCTTGGCAGCCCTTCCACAGCCCCACAGACAGTGGGGCTCCGGGCTCGCCAGCCAGCTCAGGGTGCCGACGTTGTTGCCTGCTCGCTGTCTGCGCCGCCTCCAGAGCCCACCTCGAAATTGCGAACGTCCAGCGACTGCTGCCACACGAAAGGAGCGAGGGCTGCCAGGTGTGGCTGGCCCTCGCCTTCCCTTGGCAGCCCTTCCACAGCCCCACAGACACTGGGGCTCCGGGCTCGCCAGCCAGCTCAGGGTGCCGACGTTGTTGCCTGCTCGCTGTCTGCGCCGCCTCCAGAGCCCAGCTCCGAAATTGCGAACGTCCAGCGACTGCTGCCACACGAAAGGAGCGAGGGCTGCCAGGTGTGGCTGGCCCTCGCCTTCCCTTGGCAGCCCTTCCACAGCCCCACAGACAGTGGGGCTCCGGGCTCGCCAGCCAGCTCAGGGTGCCGACGTTGTTGCCTGCTCGCTGTCTGTGCCGCCTCCAGAGCCCAGCTCCGAAATTGCGAACGTCCAGCGACTGCTGCCACACGAAAGGAGCGAGGGCTGCCAGGTGTGGCTGGCCCTCGCCTTCCCTTGGCAGCCCTTCCACAGCCCCACAGACAGTGGGGCTCCGGGCTCGCCAGCCAGCTCAGGGTGCCGACGTTGTTGCCTGCTCGCTGTCTGCGCCGCCTCCAGAGCCCAGCTCCGAAATTGCGAACGTCCAGCGACTGCTGCCACACGAAAGGAGCGAGGGCTGCCAGGTGTGGCTGGCCCTCGCCTTCCCTTGGCAGCCCTTCCACAGCCCCACAGACAGTGGGGCTCCGGGCTCGCCAGCCAGCTCAGGGTGCCGACGTTGTTGCCTGCTCGCTGTCTGCGCCGCCTCCAGAGCCCACCTTGGAAATTGCGAACGTCCAGCGACTGCTGCCACACGAAAGGAGCGAGGGCTGCCAGGTGTGGCTGGCCCTCGCCTTCCCTTGGCAGCCCTTCCACAGCCCCACAGACAGTGGGGCTCCGGGCTCGCCAGCCAGCTCAGGGTGCCGACGTTGTTGCCTGCTCGCTGTCTGCGCCGCCTCCAGAGCCCAGCTCCGAAATTGCGAACGTCCAGCGACTGCTGCCACACGAAAGGAGCGAGGGCTGCCAGGTGTGGCTGGCCCTCGCCTTCCCTTGGCAGCCCTTCCACAGCCCCACAGACAGTGGGGCTCCGGGCTCGCCAGCCAGCTCAGGGTGCCGACGTTGTTGCCTGCTCGCTGTCTGCGCCGCCTCCAGAGCCCAGCTCCGAAATTGCGAACGTCCAGCGACTGCTGCCACACGAAAGGAGCGAGGGCTGCCAGGTGTGGCTGGCCCTCGCCTTCCCTTGGCAGCCCTTCCACAGCCCCACAGACAGTGGGGCTCCGGGCTCGCCAGCCAGCTCAGGGTGCCGACGTTGTTGCCTGCTCGCTGTCTGCGCCGCCTCCAGAGCCCAGCTCCGAAATTGCGAACGTCCAGCGACTGCTGCCACACGAAAGGAGCGAGGGCTGCCAGGTGTGGCTGGCCCTCGCCTTCCCTTGGCAGCCCTTCCACAGCCCCACAGACAGTGGGGCTCCGGGCTCGCCAGCCAGCTCAGGGTGCCGACGTTGTTGCCTGCTCGCTGTCTGCGCCGCCTCCAGAGCCCAGCTCCGAAATTGCGAACGTCCAGCGACTGCTGCCACACGAAAGGAGCGAGGGCTGCCAGGTGTGGCTGGCCCTCGCCTTCCCTTGGCAGCCCTTCCACAGCCCCACAGACAGTGGGGCTCCGGGCTCGCCAGCCAGCTCAGGGTGCCGACGTTGTTGCCTGCTCGCTGTCTGCGCCGCCTCCAGAGCCCAGCTCCGAAATTGCGAACGTCCAGCGACTGCTGCCACACGAAAGGAGCGAGGGCTGCCAGGTGTGGCTGGCCCTCGCCTTCCCTTGGCAGCCCTTCCACAGCCCCACAGACAGTGGGGCTCCGGGCTCGCCAGCCAGCTCAGGGTGCCGACGTTGTTGCCTGCTCGCTGTCTGCGCCGCCTCCAGAGCCCACCTTGGAAATTGTGAACGTCCAGCGACTGCTGCCACACGAAAGGAGCGAGGGCTGCCAGGTGTGGCTGGCCCTCGCCTTCCCTTGGCAGCCCTTCCACAGCCCCACAGACAGTGGGGCTCCGGGCTCGCCAGCCAGCTCAGGGTGCCGACGTTGTTGCCTGCTCGCTGTCTGCGCCGCCTCCAGAGCCCAGCTCCGAAATTGCGAACGTCCAGCGACTGCTGCCACACGAAAGGAGCGAGGGCTGCCAGGTGTGGCTGGCCCTCGCCTTCCCTTGGCAGCCCTTCCACAGCCCCACAGACAGTGGGGCTCCGGGCTCGCCAGCCAGCTCAGGGTGCCGACGTTGTTGCCTGCTCGCTGTCTGCGCCGCCTCCAGAGCCCAGCTCCGAAATTGCGAACGTCCAGCGACTGCTGCCACACGAAAGGAGCGAGGGCTGCCAGGTGTGGCTGGCCCTCGCCTTCCCTTGGCAGCCCTTCCACAGCCCCACAGACAGTGGGGCTCCGGGCTCGCCAGCCAGCTCAGGGTGCCGACGTTGTTGCCTGCTCGCTGTCTGCGCCGCCTCCAGAGCCCAGCTCCGAAATTGCGAACGTCCAGCGACTGCTGCCACACGAAAGGAGCGAGGGCTGCCAGGTGTGGCTGGCCCTCGCCTTCCCTTGGCAGCCCTTCCACAGCCCCACAGACAGTGGGGCTCCGGGCTCGCCAGCCAGCTCAGGGTGCCGACGTTGTTGCCTGCTCGCTGTCTGCGCCGCCTCCAGAGCCCAGCTCCGAAATTGCGAACGTCCAGCGACTGCTGCCACACGAAAGGAGCGAGGGCTGCCAGGTGTGGCTGGCCCTCGCCTTCCCTTGGCAGCCCTTCCACAGCCCCACAGACACTGGGGCTCCGGGCTCGCCAGCCAGCTCAGGGTGCCGACGTTGTTGCCTGCTCGCTGTCTGCGCCGCCTCCAGAGCCCAGCTCCGAAATTGCGAACGTCCAGCGACTGCTGCCACACGAAAGGAGCGAGGGCTGCCAGGTGTGGCTGGCCCTCGCCTTCCCTTGGCAGCCCTTCCACAGCCCCACAGACAGTGGGGCTCCGGGCTCGCCAGCCAGCTCAGGGTGCCGACGTTGTTGCCTGCTCGCTGTCTGTGCCGCCTCCAGAGCCCACCTTGGAAATTGTGAACGTCCAGCGACTGCTGCCACACGAAAGGAGCGAGGGCTGCCAGGTGTGGCTGGCCCTCGCCTTCCCTTGGCAGCCCTTCCACAGCCCCACAGACAGTGGGGCTCCGGGCTCGCCAGCCAGCTCAGGGTGCCGACGTTGTTGCCTGCTCGCTGTCTGCGCCGCCTCCAGAGCCCAGCTCCGAAATTGCGAACGTCCAGCGACTGCTGCCACACGAAAGGAGCGAGGGCTGCCAGGTGTGGCTGGCCCTCGCCTTCCCTTGGCAGCCCTTCCACAGCCCCACAGACAGTGGGGCTCCGGGCTCGCCAGCCAGCTCAGGGTGCCGACGTTGTTGCCTGCTCGCTGTCTGCGCCGCCTCCAGAGCCCAGCTCCGAAATTGCGAACGTCCAGCGACTGCTGCCACACGAAAGGAGCGAGGGCTGCCAGGTGTGGCTGGCCCTCGCCTTCCCTTGGCAGCCCTTCCACAGCCCCACAGACAGTGGGGCTCCGGGCTCGCCAGCCAGCTCAGGGTGCCGACGTTGTTGCCTGCTCGCTGTCTGCGCCGCCTCCAGAGCCCAGCTCCGAAATTGCGAACGTCCAGCGACTGCTGCCACACCAAAGGAGCGAGGGCTGCCAGGTGTGGCTGGCCCTCGCCTTCCCTTGGCAGCCCTTCCACAGCCCCACAGACAGTGGGGCTCCGGGCTCGCCAGCCAGCTCAGGGTGCCGACGTTGTTGCCTGCTCGCTGTCTGCGCCGCCTCCAGAGCCCAGCTCCGAAATTGCGAACGTCCAGCGACTGCTGCCACACCAAAGGAGCGAGGGCTGCCAGGTGTGGCTGGCCCTCGCCTTCCCTTGGCAGCCCTTCCACAGCCCCACAGACAGTGGGGCTCCGGGCTCGCCAGCCAGCTCAGGGTGCCGACGTTGTTGCCTGCTCGCTGTCTGCGCCGCCTCCAGAGCCCAGCTCCGAAATTGCGAACGTCCAGCGACTGCTGCCACACGAAAGGAGCGAGGGCTGCCAGGTGTGGCTGGCCCTCGCCTTCCCTTGGCAGCCCTTCCACAGCCCCACAGACAGTGGGGCTCCGGGCTCGCCAGCCAGCTCAGGGTGCCGACGTTGTTGCCTGCTCGCTGTCTGCGCCGCCTCCAGAGCCCAGCTCCGAAATTGCGAACGTCCAGCGACTGCTGCCACACGAAAGGAGCGAGGGCTGCCAGGTGTGGCTGGCCCTCGCCTTCCCTTGGCAGCCCTTCCACAGCCCCACAGACAGTGGGGCTCCGGGCTCGCCAGCCAGCTCAGGGTGCCGACGTTGTTGCCTGCTCGCTGTCTGCGCCGCCTCCAGAGCCCAGCTCCGAAATTGCGAACGTCCAGCGACTGCTCCCACACCAAAGATGCCAGCGCTGTCAGGTGTTGCCGCGCTTTTAAAAATTTTCTTTCCACATCCCTGTTTTAGTTTGCTGTCCCTATTTTTTAAGGTTTTCAGCTTTTAATCCATTGGCTTTTAAAGTTTTGTTTCTCTCTGTCTCTCCTTTGTTGTCCCTATGTTATATGTTTTCCTTTCTGTCCCGTTCATCATTGCTTTTAAAATTTTCTTTCCATGACCAGTTTTACCAGCAGGCCTGTCCTTTTTTTTTTAATACTTTCCCCTCTATCATTTAACATGTCACTATCAAATTTTCTTTCTATGTCTGCTTTTATGTAGTTCGGTGGCTTTATTTTTTAGTATTCCTTGCAGTTCCTTAGTGCCCTCACTTTTAAATTATCTATGTCTTTGTTTATTTTGCTCGGTGCCCCTATTTTTTAATTCTTTTCTCTTTTAATCCCCTGGATTTTCTAATTTTGTTTCCATGTCTATTTTTATATAGGTCCCTATCCCTATATTTTATTCCTTCTCTCTCTCATTTACCCCGTCGCTTTTAACATGTACTTACTCTGTCTCCTTTTATTTAGTTTGCTGTTCCTATTTCTTAATTTTTTCTTCTCCGAGGCTCATGCCTTTCAAATTTTTTTTTCTATCTTTTTATTTAGTTTTCTGCCTCTGTTTTGCCGCCCCCGGCGTCCGGAAGGTGGTACTGCAGCTCGGGGGCCGCGAATGCGCGATGGCGCCCTCCGGCCCATGCTCACTGCTGCCCCCCATCGACCAGCAGTCGGTAGTGCAGCTCGGGTTGCTGATAATGTTGAGATAGTAATTTTTTTTAAAAATTATAATTAAAAAAATCCCGAACTTTAAAACAGCTGGGGGATTCCCCTTGGGTTTTGGTTATTTTGTGTCCCTTCCCCGGTCTTGGCCGCTCTGCGAGGTGACGTTCATCGCCGGCGTTTGGCCGGGGGTCGGGCTCGGACCGGGGTTTCTCGTATGTGGGGCGATTTTTCAGGCCCCTGGGAGCGGCATTCCTGGGGAGCGCTGCCCTGGCACGTGGCACTTGCCTGTCATTGCAGGGAGGTGTGTTTAGTGGACGATCACGGGAAGACGGTTGCGGATCTTGCAGCTGAAGGGTGCGGGGAGGTGGACTGGGTTGTGGAGCGGGTGGGCCTTATCTGTATTTTGGATTGGTAGGATTGCAAATTCTTTTGATGGGCACTGTAGTTTCTGATGTAATGATATTTTTCCATTTTTATTTTCCGTGCGCAGATGTGGAAGTCAAGGGCCCGTCGAGATGAGCGGAGCTTGCTCTCTTTCTGCCTGGGAATACAAATTTTGGAGATGGTGTTGCCCCGAAGAGGAAAACTTACACAGGTAAAGTGATAGACCAAGTACCTAATGGGAGTGAGAAATGCGGAAAAGAGTGTAGCTACTAGGTAGAGGATCGGAGGCACTAAATAGTTGCAATTGCTATTAAGGTAATGCTGAATTTTTCGGCTTGAAATGTAGGTATAATAATAATGAGTAAACAAGTGAATAAGTGTAACAGTAGCAATTATTTGATCAACTAGGCAGTAAGTACTTTTTTATCGTTGCAGTACAAGTACGTTGTGGGATTGAAATGTGGTTCTTGCTGGTGTTTCTTGTACCCCGTCGCTTGTCTAATTTTCTTCTTACGTCTCCCTCTATGCAGCTCCGTGTACCTATCTTTTAATTCTTGTATCCTGTCGCTTTCAAAGTTTTCTTTCTACGTCTCCCTCTATCCCTCTCCCTGTCCCTAGTTGTTAATTCTTCCCTCTCTGTCCTGTACCCCGTCACTTTTTAGACTTTCTTTCTATATCTCCCGCTTTCTATCTCCCTGTCCCTATCTGTTAGTTCTTGCCTATGTTTCTTGTACCCTGCCGCTTTTTGAAATTTTCCGTCTATGTCTACCTCTATCTGGCTCTCTGGTTCTATTTTTTATTTCTTGCCTACGTTTCTTTTCCCCTTATCACTAGAATTTTCCCCCGTCCCTTGTCTTGTCTCTATCTTCTTGTCCTGCTGGTCCCTTCTGCCTCTCCCTCCTGCTCCCTGTCTCTCTCATTTATTCCTCCCTCTCCCCCTCCCTGTGTTTTCCCCGCAATCTCTCTGCTCTCCTCTCCACACCGTTGTCCTGCTCCCCGTCCCTCTCTTGTCCACAGCGTCCCGTTTCGTGGCTCCCTGTCCCACACCTCTTCTCTATGTCCCTCTGTCCTTCTGTCCTTCCTCCTGCTTTTCTCTTCCCTCTTTTCCCTCCGTCCGGCTGCCTTCGGGCACTGAGCCTCGTAGCCAACTCACTGCCAGGATTTCTTATGCGCATTAATGAATCAACTTTTCCTGCCTCCCCTGTGCCCCTGGATGTGTTTGCAACTCCTGGGTGCAGAGTTCGTGCCTGTGGACGGGTGCAGGGGAAGGGGTGATGTGCTGTGGGGCTGGGGTGATGGCCCCCTGTTCCCAATGGGCTCCAGCTGTGGGCTGGGGCAGCCCAGGTGGGACCCGTGAGGTGAGGGTGGGGCTGAGCCCAGGGTTTAAAAAGGCTGCAGGTGGGGATGGGCCAGGGCAGCTCCAGAGGCTGAGGGTGGAGTTGGTTCTGCTGTGCCCAGGGGCTCTAGCTGGGGAGGGGGCTGCCTGGGCAGGCCTGCCTGCAGGAGCTGGCTGAGGAGCGAAAGCAAGGGGCTTCCAGAGGCAGCTGCCTCCAGCGAGGAACGGCTGGTCCCCGCAGCGAGGAAGGATCCCTCCCAGCCGTCCCTGACCGAGCACACCTCCAGCACATGGAGCCGGGAACTCGGTGCCTCCCTTGGCTGCACATGTGAGCTGCCGTGCATCTGGGAAGCCTCATGGGAGAGGAGCATCGAGGCACCCCCGCCTCCTCCTGGGTGGGCGAGGGTCGGGCAGCCAGCACTGCGGAGGAGGAAGGGGCAGAGGCAGAGAGAGAAGCCTCAGGGCCATGTAGGTCTCCTGCCGGCACCAGGAGCTGTGGTGAGTCGTGTGTTCCCTCGTGTGTGTCCCGGCCCATCCCTGCCATGCTTCTCCAGGTCTCTGCCTGCCTCCTTGCCTGTCCCTGCCTCCGTCTCCCTTTTGGGCTGTCCGGCTCCCCAAAGCTTTTTGCTCTTCTGCTAGCGCTGCCCTGTACACCGCTGCCTTATGTTTCCTTTCTATGCCTCTCCCTGTCCGGCTCCCCACCCGCTATCATTTCATTCTTCCCACGCTGCCTTCTTCCCCATTGCTTGTGAAAATTGCATTTCCAGGTCTCCCTCTACCCGGCCGGCTCCCTGTGCTCTCCGTGACTCCCTGTTGCCACTCTTCCCATGTCCTTTCCCTGTGGCTGTCTGTCCAGCTCCCTCTCCCGAAATTTCACTTCTTACCCCTATGGCCAGGACCCTGTTGCTTTCTTAATTTTCTCCCTACATCTCCCTTTATCCAGTTCTACTTTTTAATTTTTCTTTGTGTCTTTTATTTTTTTCCTCTTCTCTCGGTTCATCCCGAGGCTTTAGAGGGTCTCCTCAGCACGCTTTTATCTCTGGAGTGTAATTTGTACCCCTCTCGGTTTGCCAGAACACCTCCTCAGGTCACGCCTATCCACGCCTCCCGAGGACATCTGTACTCTGTTCAGATCCCCTCCAGAATTCCTCCTCGTGTCCCTGAGCCTCCTCTGGTCTCTCTGGCCCATTCAGGACCCCTCTAACAGTGTCACGATGCCTATTGATGCCTTCGAGGTTGCCCCTAGCACGCTTTTAGCTTTGTAGCAGACCTTGCACCCCTCTCATTCCCTCAGAAGACTTCTTGAGTCCGTATCCGTGAGCCAGCCCAGTTACTCGGTCCTCTCTTCCCTCTAGCCGTGCCTCTATTTGTTCCCTGGCCCTCTGATGACATGTTTTCTTGGTTTATATCCCCTCTGGATTTCATCGTCGTGTCCCCAGTCCTTTTTAGGTCTCTCTGGCTCCCCCAGGACAGTTTTTTCTCCCAGTCACAATGCCTGCCGAGACCTTCCTTGTGCTCCACATCCATCCTGTAGCACTTTGAGCCGTAGAGCACTCATTTGTTCCTCTACGCTATCTAGGATTCCTGCCTTCAGTCCCCGGCCACCCGAGACCATCTGTACTCTGCTCAGGTGACCACCCGAGTTCCTCCGTGTCGTCCCCAAGCTTTCTTTTCTCTGTCAGCCCCCCTCAACCCCCCTCTCCTCACAGTCACGATGCCTCCTGAGACCCTCCTCGTTCTCCACAGCACCTCGTAGCACTTTATCTCTCTTTCCATCTCTCTTGTTCCATCAGAGCCTGCCGTCTGTCTTTGCTATGCAGCGCTCCTTCATTTTTCTCTGCCGTGGAGGGTGTCTCTGTTCGGTTCCTCTCACTCGGTCGTCTGTAGTTTGCCTAGATGCCCTCCTGAGAGTCCAAGGCCCTCGCTGTGTCCCCAAGCCTTCTTTCTTGCCCTGCCCCCTCCTAATTCCTCTGCTGTCTATAATGATGTCATCTAAGTCCTTTCTGGTACCCCACAGCACTCTTGTAGCTCCCTTTAGAATTTTTTTTATGTGTGCTTCAGAGGGCTCTTACCTTACTCTTTGCCGTTTAGGTGCCTTCGTTCACCCCCTGACGGCATCTGTACTTTGCTCAAATCCCTTCGGAGTTCCTCATTGTTACCTGTGAGGCTTCCTTGGTCTCTCAGGCCCCCTCAGGACTCCTCCGCTCCTGTTGCCGAGCTCTCGTGAGATATCCTCTATGTCCCAGAGCCCTGTTCTAGCTCAGGGGGGCACTTTGCACCCCTCTTTTCCCCTCAGAACCCTTCCTGAGTCTGCATCTGTTACCCCAGTCGCTCTTTCTGTCCTCTCACGCATTCGGTGCGCCTCCATTCGGTCCCCTGAGGACATCTGTGCTTTGTTCCATTCCCTTTTGAGCTCACTGCACCCCTGAGACTCCTTTGGTGTCTCCGGCCCCTTTGGGACCCCTCTAATCCCTGTGACGATGCCTCTTGTTCTGTCAGAACCTTTGCCGAAGCCGTCTTTGTGCTCCACAGCAGCCTGTTTGCTGTCTTATAGCATGTTTCTGTTTGGTATCTGGTACCCGAAGATGTCTGTCGTCGGCCCAGATCCTCTCGAGTTTTTCAGAGAAGGCGACAGCCTTCATCTGTTTTTGCTGACGCAGCTCCCGGGGTGTTTTTTGTTGCGTTTTGCAATTCAGTTTTGCTCTAGGTCCTTAGGTGTTAATTAGGCTGCTTCATACAGCTTCTGATACATTTCTTGTGTTTCCATGGGGTTTTTTGTGTTTTCTGTCCTTTGGGGCTCCGCTAGTTCTGTTAAGGGAGTCAGTTGGAGAGGCCGTCGAGGTGACCGAATCGTCGGTCACTTACAGTAAATAATCTACTCTGCAACCAGAGATGTTTCTGAGAAGGGATTCTTACGGGATCTGGTTCTGCTTTGTCATTCAGTCCTATCCAGAACGTAGTTCTGGTAGAAGTGAGGTAGCACGCGTGGTCTTGCTAGAAATGAGGTGTAGCCCCATAGCATTTTGGTTTTTTATAGGAAACTAAAGCATGTAATTTTTGGTAATAGCATTGTTATTGCATTTAACGAGCTACTTTCCTACATAGCTTAGTATAACATCTACCTTTTTCTATCTACGCCCCAGAAAAATTAACTTTAGTTCCCTACCCGGTCGCGGTGCTGACGCAATAGACATCGTTGTAGTAAGAGAGCAGGTATTGTCCTTTCCAGTAAGGGTGGCTTCCTCTAGGCAGATGAGAGAACTCCCTGCTGCTCCTCCGGCCGCCTCTATGCCTTTGGGTGGTTCGTCCCTCCCCTCTCCCAGGGAAGGGTGGGAAGGGTGGTGGGTGGGTCCCGGGGTATATGAGCCACAGCCTCTGCTGGGGGGGCTCATTCTGCTCCCGGGCTTCTCTGGGGTCAGGGCTCTGCTGTTCCTCCAGTCAACTGCAGCCTTTGAACTGGTGAAGGGAGTTGGGACCTCTCGTCCTCGCAGCTTCATTCATTGGGCCATCTCAGTCGCTGCACGGGACCGTGTCCCATCTTCCCGAGCTTTCTGGGTTTTCCATATTTTTCTGGTTTTTGGTTAGAAGTCGTCTTGGCAGGGTTTCCTTAGTTTATTCCTGCAGGTAGAGCCTGGTCTTCTTTTTGGCTTCCGGGTCCCTGCAGCTCGCTCTCCTCTCTTTTTTTGCTAGATATCTTCACCGGTGTTTTCCCACGACGAGAGCAGCAGAGAGGGGAGCGGGGCGCTGCGCCGGGGCACCCAGGGAGGCAGCATCAGGCCTCCCCTCACCTCTGCAGGGCTGACCCTGGGGCTGTCCCGTACGAGGGTCCCTTGTGTAAGTACATGGTCCGTGGCTGCACTAATCCCTCTCGGAGCGTGTCACAGGGTAAGGATTTTGCTCCATTTTGGGGGGAGGTGGGGGTTGCTGCTGCTTCATTTTGGGGTGAAGAATTTGTTGCACTTTATGGGGAGAAGTGGTGCTGCTCCCTCTCGGGGTGGAGAGGGGCCGCTGCTCCCTTTTGGGGCAGGGGGAGAGCTGGTGCTGCTGTTTTTGGGGGGGGGGGGGGGGGGGGGGGAAGAACTGCCGCTGCTCCATGTTGGGGAGTGGACTTGTTGCTGCTCTGTTTTGGGGGGGGAGGTGGGGGTGGCCGCTGCTCTGGTTTTGTGGTGAAGAATTTGCTGCTCTGTTCTGGGGGGGAGGGTTGGTGCTGCTCCATTTTGGGGAGGGGAGAGGGGCTGCTGCTCTGTTTTGGGGGGGAGGGTTGGTGCTGCTCCATTTTAGGGGGGAGAGTTGGTGCTGCTCCATTTTGGGGAGGGGAGAGGGGCTGCAGCTCCGTTTTGGGGAGGTGAGGGGCTGCAGCTCTGTTTTTGGGGAGGAGAGTGGTACAGCTCTGTTCCAGGGGGGAGAGTTGGTGCTGCTCCTTTTTTGCGGGGGAGAGTTGGTGCTGCTCCCTTTAGGGGAAGAGAGGGGCCGCTGCTCTGTTTTGGGGTGGTTGAGTGGTGATGCTCTGTTTTGGGGGGGGGGAAGGGGCCGCTGCTCCATTTCGGGGGGGGAGGGAGAGGGGCTGCTGCTCTGTTTCTGGGGGGGGGGAGGGCCGCTGCTCCGTTTTGGGGGGGGGAAGAGTGGTGCTGCTCTGTTTTGGGGCAGAGAGTTGCCACAGCTCGGTTTTGGGGGGTGCGGGGCTGCTGCTCCGTTTCTGGGGGGACAAGGGTGACTGCTCTGTTTTGGGGGGAGAGGGCCCTCTGCTCCGTTTCAGGGGGTGAGGGACCACTGCTCCATTTCGGGCCGACAAGCTGCTGCTGCTCCGTTTTGGGGGGGGGGGGAGGGCCTGCTGCTCCATTTTGGGGGGGGTGAGGGCCTGCTGCTCCGTTTTGGGGGGGGGTGAGGGCCTGCTGCTCTGTTTTGGGGGGGGTGAGGGCCCGCTGATCCGTTTTGGGGGGGGGAGGAGAGTGGTGCTGCTCCGTTTTGGGGGGAAGAGTGGTGCTGCTCCGTATTGAGGAGGAGGGTGGTGCTGCTCTGTTTTGGGGGGGGTGAGGGCCTGCTGCTCTGTTTTGGGGCGGGGAGGAGAGTGCTGCTGCTCCATGTCGGGGGGCGGGGAGAGGGGCCACTACTCTGTTATGGGGAGGAAGAGTGGTGCTGTTCCGTATTGAGGAGGAGGGTGGTGCTGCTCCGTTTTGGGGGGGGGGGGAGGGCCCGCTGCTCCGTTTTGGGGGGGGTGAGGGCCCGCTGCTCCGTTTTGGGGGGGGTGAGGGCCCGCTGCTCCGTTTTGGGGGGGGTGAGGGCCCGCTGCTCCGTTTTGGGGGGGGGGGTGAGGGCCCGCTGCTCCGTTTTGGGGGGGGGGGGGGTGAGGGCCCGCTGCTCCGTTTTTGGGGGGGGGGGGGGTGAGGGCCCGCTGCTCCGTTTTGGGGGGGGGGGGGTGAGGGCCCGCTGCTCCGTTTTGGGGGGGGTGAGGGCCCGCTGCTCCGTTTTGGGGGGGGTGAGGGCCCGCTGCTCCGTTTTGGGGGGGGTGAGGGCCCGCTGCTCCGTTTTGGGGGGGGTGAGGGCCCGCTGCTCCGTTTTGGGGGGGTGAGGGCCCGCTGCTCCGTTTTGGGGGGGTGAGGGCCCGCTGCTCCGTTTTGGGGGGGGTGAGGGCCCGCTGCTCCGTTTTGGGGGGGGTGAGGGCCCGCTGCTCCGTTTTGGGGGGGGTGAGGGCCCGCTGCTCCGTTTTGGGGGGGGTGAGGGCCCGCTGCTGCTCCGTTTTGGGGGGGGTGAGGGCCCGCTGCTGCTCCGTTTTGGGGGGGGTGAGGGCCCGCTGCTGCTCCGTTTTGGGGGGGGGTGAGGGCCCGCTGCTGCTCCGTTTTGGGGGGGGGTGAGGGCCCGCTGCTCCGTTTTGGGGGGGGTGAGGGCCCGCTGCTCCGTTTTGGGGGGGGTGAGGGCCCGCTGCTCCGTTTTGGGGGGGTGAGGGCCCGCTGCTCCGTTTTGGGGGGGGTGAGGGCCCGCTGCTCCGTTTTGGGGGGGGTGAGGGCCCGCTGCTCCGTTTTGGGGGGGGTGAGGGCCCGCTGCTCCGTTTTGGGGGGGGTGAGGGCCCGCTGCTCCGTTTTGGGGGGGTGAGGGCCCGCTGCTCCGTTTTGGGGGGGGTGAGGGCCCGCTGCTCCGTTTTGGGGGGGGTGAGGGCCCGCTGCTCCGTTTTGGGGGGGGTGAGGGCCCGCTGCTCCGTTTTGGGGGGGTGAGGGCCCGCTGCTCCGTTTTGGGGGGGGTGAGGGCCCGCTGCTCCGTTTTGGGGGGGGTGAGGGCCCGCTGCTCCGTTTTGGGGGGGGGTGAGGGCCCGCTGCTCCGTTTTGGGGGGGTGAGGGCCCGCTGCTCCGTTTTGGGGGGGGTGAGGGCCCGCTGCTCCGTTTTGGGGGGGGTGAGGGCCCGCTGCTCCGTTTTGGGGGGGGTGAGGGCCCGCTGCTCCGTTTTGGGGGGGGTGAGGGCCCGCTGCTCCGTTTTGGGGAGGAGGGTGGTGCTCCTCTGTTTTGGGGGGGGTGAGGGCCTGCTGCTCTGTTTTGGGGGGGGTGAGGGCCCGCTGCTCCGTTTTGGGGGGGGGGGCGGGCCAGCTGCTCCGTTTCGGGGGGGGGGGGGCAAGGGGCTGCTGCTCCATGTCGGGGGGCGGGGAGAGGGGCCACTACTCTGTTATGGGGAGGAAGAGTGGTGCTGTTCCGTATTGAGGAGGAGGGTGGTGCTGCTCCGTTTTGGGGGGGGGGGGGGGCCCGCTGCTCCGTTTTGGGGGGGGGGGAGGGCCCGCTGCTCCGTTTTGGGGGGGGGGAGGGCCCGCTGCTCCATTTTGGGGGGGGGGAGGGCCCGCTGCTCCGTTTTGGGGGGGGTGAGGGCCCGCTGCTCCGTTATGGGGAGGAAGAGTGGTGCTGCTCCGTATTGAGGAGGAGGGTGGTGCTGCTCCGTTTTGGGGGGGGGGAGGGCCCGCTGCTCCGTTTTGGGGGGGGTGAGGGCCCGCTGCTCCGTTTTGGGGGGGGGTGAGGGCCCGCTGCTCCGTTTTGGGGGGGGGGGGTGAGGGCCCGCTGCTCCGTTTTGGGGGGGGGGGGTGAGGGCCCGCTGCTCCGTTTTGGGGGGGGGGGGTGAGGGCCCGCTGCTCCGTTTTGGGGGGGGGGTGAGGGCCCGCTGCTCCGTTTTGGGGGGGGGTGAGGGCCCGCTGCTCCGTTTTGGGGGGGGGGGGGTGAGGGGCTGCTGCTCCATGTCGGGGGGCGGGGAGAGGGGCCACTACTCTGTTATGGGGAGGAAGAGTGGTGCTGTTCCGTATTGAGGAGGAGGGTGGTGCTGCTCTGTTTTGGGGGGGGTGAGGGCCCGCTGCTCCGTTTTGGGGGGGGGGGCGGGCCAGCTGCTCCGTTTCGGGGGGGGGGGGGCAAGGGGCTGCTGCTCCATGTCGGGGGGCGGGGAGAGGGGCCACTACTCTGTTATGGGGAGGAAGAGTGGTGCTGTTCCGTATTGAGGAGGAGGGTGGTGCTGCTCCGTTTTGGGGGGGGGGGGGGGCCCGCTGCTCCGTTTTGGGGGGGGGGGAGGGCCCGCTGCTCCGTTTTGGGGGGGGGGAGGGCCCGCTGCTCCGTTTTGGGGGGGGGGAGGGCCCGCTGCTCCGTTTTGGGGGGGGTGAGGGCCCGCTGCTCCGTTATGGGGAGGAAGAGTGGTGCTGCTCCGTATTGAGGAGGAGGGTGGTGCTGCTCCGTTTTGGGGGGGGGGAGGGCCCGCTGCTCCGTTTTGGGGGGGGTGAGGGCCCGCTGCTCCGTTTTGGGGGGGGGGTGAGGGCCCGCTGCTCCGTTTTGGGGGGGGGGGGTGAGGGCCCGCTGCTCCGTTTTGGGGGGGGGGTGAGGGCCCGCTGCTCCGTTTTGGGGGGGGGGGTGAGGGCCCGCTGCTCCGTTTTGGGGGGGGGGTGAGGGCCCGCTGCTCCGTTTTGGGGGGGGGTGAGGGCCCGCTGCTCTGTTTTGGGGGGGGGGGGGTGAGGGGCTGCTGCTCCATGTCGGGGGGCGGGGAGAGGGGCCACTACTCTGTTATGGGGAGGAAGAGTGGTGCTGTTCCGTATTGAGGAGGAGGGTGGTGCTGCTCTGTTTTGGGGGGGGTGAGGGCCTGCTGCTCTGTTTTGGGGCGGGGAGGAGAGTGCTGCTGCTCCGTTTTGGGGGGGGGGGCAAGGGGCTGCTGCTCCATGTCGGGGGGCGGGGAGAGGGGCCACTACTCTGTTATGGGGAGGAAGAGTGGTGCTGTTCCGTATTGAGGAGGAGGGTGGTGCTGCTCTGTTTTGGGGGGGGTGAGGGCCCGCTGCTCCGTTTTGGGGGGGGGTGAGGGCCCGCTGCTCCGTTTTGGGGGGGGGGTGAGGGCCCGCTGCTCCGTTTTGGGGGGGGGGTGAGGGCCCGCTGCTCCGTTTTGGGGGGGGTGAGGGCCCGCTGCTCCGTTTTGGGGGGGGTGAGGGCCCGCTGCTCCGTTTTGGGGAGGAAGAGTGGTGCTGCTCCGTATTGAGGAGGAGGGTGGTGCTGCTCTGTTTTGGGGGGGGGTGAGGGCCTGCTGCTCCGTTTTGGGGGGGGTGAGGGCCCGCTGCTCCGTTTTGGGGGGGGGGGCGGGCCAGCTGCTCCGTTTTGGGGGGGGGGGGCAAGGGGCTGCTGCTCCATGTCGGGGGGCGGGGAGAGGGGCCACTACTCTGTTATGGGGAGGAAGAGTGGTGCTGTTCCGTATTGAGGAGGAGGGTGGTGCTGCTCCCTTTTGGGGGGGGGGGGGGAGGGCCCGCTGCTCCGTTTTGGGGGGGGGGAGGGCCCGCTGCTCCGTTTTGGGGGGGGTGAGGGCCCGCTGCTCCGTTATGGGGAGGAAGAGTGGTGCTGCTCCGTATTGAGGAGGAGGGTGGTGCTGCTCCGTTTTGGGGGGGGTGAGGGCCCGCTGCTCCGTTTTGGGGGGGGGGGTGAGGGCCCGCTGCTCCGTTTTGGGGGGGGGTGAGGGCCCGCTGCTCCGTTTTGGGGGGGGGGTGAGGGCCCGCTGCTCCGTTTTGGGGGGGGGGGGTGAGGGCCCGCTGCTCCGTTTTGGGGGGGGGGTGAGGGCCCGCTGCTCCGTTTTGGGGGGGGGGGTGAGGGCCCGCTGCTCCGTTTTGGGGGGGGGGGTGAGGGCCCGCTGCTCCGTTTTGGGGGGGGGGGTGAGGGGCTGCTGCTCCATGTCGGGGGGCGGGGAGAGGGGCCACTACTCTGTTATGGGGAGGAAGAGTGGTGCTGTTCCGTATTGAGGAGGAGGGTGGTGCTGCTCCGTTTTGTGGGGGGGGGGGAGGGCCCGCTGCTCGGTTTTGGGGGGGGGGGAGGGCCCGCTGCTCCGTTTTGGGGGGGGTGAGGGCCCGCTGCTCCGTTATGGGGAGGAAGAGTGCTGCTGCTCCGTATTGAGGAGGAGGGTGGTGCTGCTCCGTTTTGGGGGGGGTGAGGGCCCGCTGCTCCGTTTTGGGGGGGGTGAGGGCCCGCTGCTCCGTTTTGGGGGGGGGTGAGGGCCCGCTGCTCCGTTTTGGGGGGGGGTGAGGGCCCGCTGCTCCGTTTTGGGGGGGGTGAGGGCCCGCTGCTCCGTTTTGGGGGGGGGGGTGAGGGCCCGCTGCTCCGTTTTGGGGGGGGGGGTGAGGGCCCGCTGCTCCGTTTTGGGGGGGGGGGTGAGGGCCCGCTGCTCCGTTTTGGGGGGGGGGTGAGGGGCTGCTGCTCCATGTCGGGGGGCGGGGAGAGGGGCCACTACTCTGTTATGGGGAGGAAGAGTGGTGCTGTTCCGTTTTGAGGAGGAGGGTGGTGCTGCTCCTTTTTGGGGGGGGGGGGGAGGGCCCGCTGCTCGGTTTTGGGGGGGGGGGAGGGCCCGCTGCTCCGTTTTGGGGGGGGTGAGGGCCCGCTGCTCCGTTTTGGGGGGGGGTGAGGGCCCGCTGCTCCGTTTTGGGGGGGGTGAGGGCCCGCTGATCCGTTTTGGGGGGAGGAGGAGAGTGCTGCTGCTCCGTTTTGGGGGGGAAGAGTGGTGCTGCTCCGTATTGAGGAGGAGGGTGGTGCTGCTCTGTTTTGGGGGGGGGTGAGGGCCTGCTGCTCTGTTTTGCGGTGGGTGAGGGCCCGCTGCTCCGTTTTGGGGGGGGGGGCGGGCCAGCTGCTCCGTTTTGGGGGGGGGGGGCAAGGGGCTGCTGCTCCATGTCGGGGGGCGGGGAGAGGGGCCACTACTCTGTTATGGGGAGGAAGAGTGGTGCTGTTCCGTATTGAGGAGGAGGGTGGTGCTGCTCCCTTTTGGGGGGGGGGGGGAGGGCCCGCTGCTCGGTTTTGGGGGGGGGGAGGGCCCGCTGCTCCGTTTTGGGGGGGGGGAGGGCCCGCTGCTCCGTTTTGGGGGGGGTGAGGGCCCGCTGCTCCGTTATGGGGAGGAAGAGTGGTGCTGCTCCGTATTGAGGAGGAGGGTGGTGCTGCTCCGTTTTGGGGGGGGTGAGGGCCCGCTGCTCCGTTTTGGGGGGGGGGGTGAGGGCCCGCTGCTCCGTTTTGGGGGGGGGGTGAGGGCCCGCTGCTCCGTTTTGGGGGGGGGGGTGAGGGCCCGCTGCTCCGTTTTGGGGGGGGGGTGAGGGCCCGCTGCTCCGTTTTGGGGGGGGGGGGGGTGAGGGCCCGCTGCTCCGTTTTGGGGGGGGGGGTGAGGGCCCGCTGCTCCGTTTTGGGGGGGGGGTGAGGGCCCGCTGCTCCGTTTTGGGGGGGGGTGAGGGCCCGCTGCTCCGTTTTGGGGGGGGGGGTGAGGGGCTGCTGCTCCATGTCGGGGGGCGGGGAGAGGGGCCACTACTCTGTTATGGGGAGGAAGAGTGGTGCTGTTCCGTATTGAGGAGGAGGGTGGTGCTGCTCCGTTTTGGGGGGGGGGGGAGGGCCCGCTGCTCGGTTTTGGGGGGGGGGGAGGGCCCGCTGCTCCGTTTTGGGGGGGGTGAGGGCCCGCTGCTCCATTATGGGGAGGAAGAGTGCTGCTGCTCCGTATTGAGGAGGAGGGTGGTGCTGCTCCGTTTTGGGGGGGGTGAGGGCCCGCTGCTCCGTTTTGGGGGGGGTGAGGGCCCGCTGCTCCGTTTTGGGGGGGGGTGAGGGCCCGCTGCTCCGTTTTGGGGGGGGTGAGGGCCCGCTGATCCGTTTTGGGGGGAGGAGGAGAGTGCTGCTGCTCCGTTTTGGGGGGGAAGAGTGGTGCTGCTCCGTATTGAGGAGGAGGGTGGTGCTGCTCTGTTTTGGGGGGGGTGAGGGCCTGCTGCTCTGTTTTGGGGCGGGGAGGAGAGTGCTGCTGCTCCGTTTTGGGGGGGGGGGGGCAGGGGCTGCTGCTCCATGTCGGGGGGCGGGGAGAGGGGCCACTACTCTGTTATGGGGAGGAAGAGTGGTGCTGTTCCGTATTGAGGAGGAGGGTGGTGCTGCTCTGTTTTGGGGGGGGTGAGGGCCCGCTGATCCGTTTTGGGGGGGGTGAGGGCCCGCTGATCCGTTTTGGGGGGGGTGAGGGCCCGCTGATCCGTTTTGGGGGGGGTGAGGGCCCGCTGATCCGTTTTGGGGGGGGGGAGGAGAGTGGTGCTGCTCCGTTTTGGGGGGGGTGAGGGCCCGCTGCTGCTCCGTTTTGGGGGGGAAGAGTGGTGCTGCTCCGTATTGAGGAGGAGGGTGGTGCTGCTCCGTTTTGGGGGGGGTGAGGGCCTGCTGCTCCGTTTTGGGGGGGGTGAGGGCCCGCTGATCCGTTTTGGGGGGGGTGAGCGCCTGCTGATCCGTTTTGGGGGGGGGAGGAGAGTGGTGCTGCTCCGTTTTGGGGGGGGGGGCAAGGGGCTGCTGCTCCATGTCGGGGGGCGGGGAGAGGGGCCACTACTCTGTTATGGGGAGGAAGAGTGGTGCTGTTCTGTATTGAGGAGGAGGGTGGTGCTGCTCCGTTTTGGGGGGGGGGGAGGGCCCGCTGCTCCGTTTTGGGGGGGGTGAGGGCCCGCTGATCCGTTTTGGGGGGGGGAGGAGAGTGCTGCTGCTCCGTTTTGGGGGGGAAGAGTGGTGTTGCTCCGTATTGAGGAGGAGGGTGGTGCTGCTCTGTTTTGGGGGGGGTGAGGGCCTGCTGCTCTGTTTTGGGGGGGGTGAAGGCCTGCTGCTCCGTTTTGGGGGGGGGTGAGGGCCCGCTGATCCGTTTTGGGGGGGGGAGGAGAGTGCTGCTGCTCCGTTTTGGGGGGGAAGAGTGGTGCTGCTCCGTATTGAGGAGGAGGGTGGTGCTGCTCTGTTTTGGGGGGGGTGAGGGCCTGCTGCTCTGTTTTGGGGCGGGGAGGAGAGTGCTGCTGCTCCGTTTTGGGGGGGGGGGGGCAAGGGGCTGCTGCTCCATGTCGGGGGGCGGGGAGAGGGGCCACTACTCTGTTATGGGGAGGAAGAGTGGTGCTGCTCCAGTTTGGGGGGGGGGGGGAGTGGTGCTGCTCTGTTTTGGGGGGGGCGAGGGGCCACTGCTCCGTTTCGGGGGGGCAGAGTGGTGCTGCTCTGTTTCAGGGCAGAGTTGGCACAGCTCGGTTTTGGGAGGGTGAGGGGCCGCTGCTCTGTTTCAGGGGGTGAGGGGGCCCTGCGCCATTTCAGGCCGATGAGCTGCTGCTGCTCCGTTTTGGGGGGGAGGGGGCTGCTGCTCCGTTTTGGGGGGGGAGAGTTGCCACAGCTCGGTTTTGGGGGGGGCGAGGGGCCGCTGCTCTGTTTCTGGGGAGACAAGGGCTGCTGCTCTGTTTTGGGGGGGGGCAGAGTGGTGATGCTCTGTTTGGAGAGGAGAGATGGTGATGCTCCGTATTGAGGAGGAGGGTGGTGCTGCTCCTTTTTGGGGGGGGAGTGGTGCTGCTCCGTTTTAGGTCAGAGTTGCCACAGCTTGGTTTTGGGGGGAGAGGGCCCACTGCTCCGTTTCGGGGGGTGAGGGACCGCTGCTCCGTTTCAGGGGGTGAGGGACCGCTGCTCCGTTTCGGGCTGGCGAGCTGCTGCTGCTCCGTTTTGGGGGGGAGGGTGGTGCTGCTCTGTTTTGGGGGAGACAAGGGCCGCTGCTCCGTTTTGGGGGGGGAGTGGTGATGCTCTGTTTTGGGGGGGAAAGTGATGCTGCTCTGTTTTGGGGAGGAGATGGACCGCAGCTCCGTTTTGGGGGGGGCGAGGGGCCACTGCTCCGTTTTTGGGGGGGGGGAGAGTGGTGCTGCTCCGTTTTGGGGGGGGGGAGAGTGGTGCTGCTCTGTTTTGGGGGGGACAAGGGTTGCTTCTCTGTTTTGGGGGGGGGTGAGAGTGGTGATGCTCCGTTTTGGGGGGGGGAAGGTGATGCTGCTATGTTTTGGGGGGGGAGGGAGAGTGGTGATGCTCCATTTTGGGGTGTGTGGGGGGAAGAGTGGTACTGCTCCGTTTTGAGAGGAGGGAAGGTGCCGCTCCATATTGAAAAGGAAGGTGGTGCTGCTCTGTTTTGGGGAGGGGATGGGGGCCGCTGCTCTGTTTCGGGGGGGAGCGTGGTGCTGCTCTGTTTTGGGGGGGACAAGGGCCGCTGCTCTGTTTTGGGGGGGGAGAGTGGTGATGCTCTGTTTTGGGGGGGAAAGTGATGCTGCTATGTTTTGGGGAGGAGATGGGTCGCAGCTCCGTTTTGGGGGGGAAGAGTGGTACTGCTCCGTATTGAGGAGGAGGGTGGTGATGCTCCATTTTGGGGAGGGGATGGGGGCCGCTGCTCTGTTTCAGTGGGGGCGAGGGGCCACTGCTCCGTTTTGGAGGGGGGAGAGTGGTGCTGCTCCGTTTTGAGAGGAGGGAAGGTGATGCTCCATATTGAAAAGGAAGGTGGTGCTGCTCTGTTTTAGGGAGGGGATGGGGGCCGCTGCTCTGTTTCGGGGCGGAGAGTTGCCATAGCTCTGTTTCGGGGTGGGGGGGCAGTGATGGGCCTCTGCTCGGTTTCGGGGGGAGGTGTGCTGCTCCATTTTGGGGGGGAGGGTGGTGCTGCTCTGTTTTGGGGAATAGGGTGGTGCAGCTCCGTTTCGGGGGCGTGGGGGGCTGCTGCTCTGTTTCTGGGGGGAGAGTGGTGCAGCTCTGTTTCGGGGGGGGAGAGAGTGGTTCTGTTCCGTTGTGGGGGGGGGAGACATGGCCGCTGCTTAGTTGCATGGGGGAGAGTGGTGCTGCTCTCTTAAGGGGGGGGAGTGGTGTTGCTCCGTTCTGGGAAGGAGGGTGGTGCTGCTCAGTTTTGGGGGAAGACAGAGGATGCTGCTCAGTTTCTGGGGGGACAAGGGCTGCTGCTCCATTTTGAGGGGGAGAGGGGCCACTGCTCCGTTTCAGAAAGGGAGTGTGGTGCTGCTCGGTTTCAGGGGGGCGAGGGGATGCTGCTCAGTTTTGGGGGGGGGGGGGGGAGTGGTGCTGCTCAGTTTCAAGGAGGAGAGGTGGTGATGCACCGTTTGGGGAGGAGAGTTGCCGCTGGTCCATTTTGGGGGGGGAGAGGGGCTGCTGTTCCGTTTTGGGGGGGAGAGCAGCCACTTCTCTGTTTCAGGGGGTGTGAGGGGCTGCAGCTCTGTTTTTGCAAGGGGAGAGTGGTGCTGCTCTGTTTTGGGGTGGGTGGGGTGAGTGGTGCTTCTCTGTTAAGGGGGGGAGAGTGGTGCTGCTCTGTTTTGAGGGGGGAGAGTGGTGCTGCTCCGTTAAGGGGGGGGGAGTGGTGATGCTCTGTTCTGGGGAGGAGGGTGGTGCTGCTCCGTTTTGGTGGGGGGAGAGTGGTGCTGCTCCGTTAAGGGGGGGGGAGTGGTGATGCTCTGTTCTGGGGAGGAGGATGGTGCTGCTCTGTTTCAGGGGAAGACAGAGGCTGCTGTTCCATTTCTGGGGGGACAAGGGCGCTGCTCCGTTTTGCGGAGGAGAGTTGTCCCTGCTCTATTTTTGGGGAGGAGAGTGGCTGCTGGTTGGGTTTGGGGGGGAGAGGGGCCGCAGTTCTGTTTCGAGGGGTTAGGGATTGCAGCAGTGTTCTGGGGAGAAGAGTTGGTGCTGCTCTGTTTTGGGGAGGAAAAGATGGTGCTCTGTATTGGGGAGAAGAGACTGCCCTCTTCGGGGGAAAGGTTGCTTGATGCTCTGCTTAGGGGAGGTGGTTCTGCTCTGCTTAGAGGAGGAGTTGCTGCTTACTCTTGGGTAGTTGGTGCTGTGTTTACTTGGGGAGTTTCTGCTGCTCTGATTTGGGGAGAAAAGCTGCTGCTGCTCGGTTTTTGGGAGAAGAGTGTTGCTATTGCATTTTGGGGAGAATTTGCTGCTCGGTTTTTGGGGAGAAGAGTTGCTGCTCTCACATGTGGAAGAGTTGCTGCTGCTCCCTTTTGAGGCAGAAAAGATGGTGCTCTGAACTGGGTAGAAGTGACTGCCGTCTTCTGGAGTGGACTTGCTTGCTGCTCTGCTAAGGGGAGGCGTTGCTGCTCTCCTTAGTGGAGGAGTTGCTGCTTACTTCTGAGTAGGTAGTGCTGTTCTGTTTTGGGGAGAGTTTCTGCTGCTCTGTTTTGGTGATAAGAGTATTGCTGCAATGTTTGAGAGAAGAGTTGCTGTTACTCGGTTCTTAGCACAAGAGTTGCTGCCGCTCTGTTCATTGCGGAAGACTTGCTGGGGGCCCTCGCCTTCCCTTGGCAGCCCTTCCACAGCCCCACAGACAGTGGGGCTCCGGGCTCGCCAGCCAGCTCAGGGTGCCGACGTTGTTGCCTGCTCGCTGTCTGCGCCGCCTCCAGAGCCCAGCTCCGAAATTGCGAACGTCCAGCGACTGCTGCCACACGAAAGGAGCGAGGGCTGCCAGGTGTGGCTGGCCCTCGCCTTCCCTTGGCAGCCCTTCCACAGCCCCACAGACACTGGGGCTCCGGGCTCGCCAGCCAGCTCAGGGTGCCGACGTTGTTGCCTGCTCGCTGTCTGCGCTGCCTCCAGAGCCCACCTTGGAAATTGCGAACGTCCAGCGACTGCTGCCACACGAAAGGAGCGAGGGCTGCCAGGTGTGGCTGGCCCTCGCCTTCCCTTGGCAGCCCTTCCACAGCCCCACAGACAGTGGGGCTCCGGGCTCGCCAGCCAGCTCAGGGTGCCGACGTTGTTGCCTGCTCGCTGTCTGCGCCGCCTCCAGAGCCCAGCTCCGAAATTGCGAACGTCCAGCGACTGCTGCCACACGAAAGGAGCGAGGGCTGCCAGGTGTGGCTGGCCCTCGCCTTCCCTTGGCAGCCCTTCCACAGCCCCACAGACAGTGGGGCTCCGGGCTCGCCAGCCAGCTCAGGGTGCCGACGTTGTTGCCTGCTCGCTGTCTGCGCCGCCTCCAGAGCCCAGCTCCGAAATTGCGAACGTCCAGCGACTGCTGCCACACGAAAGGAGCGAGGGCTGCCAGGTGTGGCTGGCCCTCGCCTTCCCTTGGCAGCCCTTCCACAGCCCCACAGACAGTGGGGCTCCGGGCTCGCCAGCCAGCTCAGGGTGCCGACGTTGTTGCCTGCTCGCTGTCTGCGCCGCCTCCAGAGCCCAGCTCCGAAATTGCGAACGTCCAGCGACTGCTGCCACACGAAAGGAGCGAGGGCTGCCAGGTGTGGCTGGCCCTCGCCTTCCCTTGGCAGCCCTTCCACAGCCCCACAGACAGTGGGGCTCCGGGCTCGCCAGCCAGCTCAGGGTGCCGACGTTGTTGCCTGCTCGCTGTCTGCGCCGCCTCCAGAGCCCAGCTCCGAAATTGCGAACGTCCAGCGACTGCTGCCACACGAAAGGAGCGAGGGCTGCCAGGTGTGGCTGGCCCTCGCCTTCCCTTGGCAGCCCTTCCACAGCCCCACAGACACTGGGGCTCCGGGCTCGCCAGCCAGCTCAGGGTGCCGACGTTGTTGCCTGCTCGCTGTCTGCGCTGCCTCCAGAGCCCACCTTGGAAATTGCGAACGTCCAGCGACTGCTGCCACACGAAAGGAGCGAGGGCTGCCAGGTGTGGCTGGCCCTCGCCTTCCCTTGGCAGCCCTTCCACAGCCCCACAGACAGTGGGGCTCCGGGCTCGCCAGCCAGCTCAGGGTGCCGACGTTGTTGCCTGCTCGCTGTCTGCGCCGCCTCCAGAGCCCAGCTCCGAAATTGCGAACGTCCAGCGACTGCTGCCACACGAAAGGAGCGAGGGCTGCCAGGTGTGGCTGGCCCTCGCCTTCCCTTGGCAGCCCTTCCACAGCCCCACAGACAGTGGGGCTCCGGGCTCGCCAGCCAGCTCAGGGTGCCGACGTTGTTGCCTGCTCGCTGTCTGCGCCGCCTCCAGAGCCCAGCTCCGAAATTGCGAACGTCCAGCGACTGCTGCCACACGAAAGGAGCGAGGGCTGCCAGGTGTGGCTGGCCCTCGCCTTCCCTTGGCAGCCCTTCCACAGCCCCACAGACAGTGGGGCTCCGGGCTCGCCAGCCAGCTCAGGGTGCCGACGTTGTTGCCTGCTCGCTGTCTGCGCCGCCTCCAGAGCCCAGCTCCGAAATTGCGAACGTCCAGCGACTGCTGCCACACGAAAGGAGCGAGGGCTGCCAGGTGTGGCTGGCCCTCGCCTTCCCTTGGCAGCCCTTCCACAGCCCCACAGACAGTGGGGCTCCGGGCTCGCCAGCCAGCTCAGGGTGCCGACGTTGTTGCCTGCTCGCTGTCTGCGCCGCCTCCAGAGCCCAGCTCCGAAATTGCGAACGTCCAGCGACTGCTGCCACACGAAAGGAGCGAGGGCTGCCAGGTGTGGCTGGCCCTCGCCTTCCCTTGGCAGCCCTTCCACAGCCCCACAGACAGTGGGGCTCCGGGCTCGCCAGCCAGCTCAGGGTGCTGACGTTGTTGCCTGCTCGCTGTCTGCGCCGCCTCCAGAGCCCAGCTCCGAAATTGCGAACGTCCAGCGACTGCTGCCACACGAAAGGAGCGAGGGCTGCCAGGTGTGGCTGGCCCTCGCCTTCCCTTGGCAGCCCTTCCACAGCCCCACAGACAGTGGGGCTCCGGGCTCGCCAGCCAGCTCAGGGTGCCGACGTTGTTGCCTGCTCGCTGTCTGCGCCGCCTCCAGAGCCCAGCTCCGAAATTGCGAACGTCCAGCGACTGCTGCCACACGAAAGGAGCGAGGGCTGCCAGGTGTGGCTGGCCCTCGCCTTCCCTTGGCAGCCCTTCCACAGCCCCACAGACAGTGGGGCTCCGGGCTCGCCAGCCAGCTCAGGGTGCCGACGTTGTTGCCTGCTCGCTGTCTGCGCCGCCTCCAGAGCCCAGCTCCGAAATTGCGAACGTCCAGCGACTGCTGCCACACGAAAGGAGCGAGGGCTGCCAGGTGTGGCTGGCCCTCGCCTTCCCTTGGCAGCCCTTCCACAGCCCCACAGACAGTGGGGCTCCGGGCTCGCCAGCCAGCTCAGGGTGCCGACGTTGTTGCCTGCTCGCTGTCTGCGCCGCCTCCAGAGCCCAGCTCCGAAATTGCGAACGTCCAGCGACTGCTGCCACACGAAAGGAGCGAGGGCTGCCAGGTGTGGCTGGCCCTCGCCTTCCCTTGGCAGCCCTTCCACAGCCCCACAGACAGTGGGGCTCCGGGCTCGCCAGCCAGCTCAGGGTGCCGACGTTGTTGCCTGCTCGCTGTCTGCGCCGCCTCCAGAGCCCAGCTCCGAAATTGCGAACGTCCAGCGACTGCTGCCACACGAAAGGAGCGAGGGCTGCCAGGTGTGGCTGGCCCTCGCCTTCCCTTGGCAGCCCTTCCACAGCCCCACAGACAGTGGGGCTCCGGGCTCGCCAGCCAGCTCAGGGTGCCGACGTTGTTGCCTGCTCGCTGTCTGCGCCGCCTCCAGAGCCCAGCTCCGAAATTGCGAACGTCCAGCGACTGCTGCCACACGAAAGGAGCGAGGGCTGCCAGGTGTGGCTGGCCCTCGCCTTCCCTTGGCAGCCCTTCCACAGCCCCACAGACAGTGGGGCTCCGGGCTCGCCAGCCAGCTCAGGGTGCCGACGTTGTTGCCTGCTCGCTGTCTGCGCCGCCTCCAGAGCCCAGCTCCGAAATTGCGAACGTCCAGCGACTGCTGCCACACGAAAGGAGCGAGGGCTGCCAGGTGTGGCTGGCCCTCGCCTTCCCTTGGCAGCCCTTCCACAGCCCCACAGACAGTGGGGCTCCGGGCTCGCCAGCCAGCTCAGGGTGCCGACGTTGTTGCCTGCTCGCTGTCTGCGCCGCCTCCAGAGCCCAGCTCCGAAATTGCGAACGTCCAGCGACTGCTGCCACACGAAAGGAGCGAGGGCTGCCAGGTGTGGCTGGCCCTCGCCTTCCCTTGGCAGCCCTTCCACAGCCCCACAGACAGTGGGGCTCCGGGCTCGCCAGCCAGCTCAGGGTGCCGACGTTGTTGCCTGCTCGCTGTCTGCGCCGCCTCCAGAGCCCAGCTCCGAAATTGCGAACGTCCAGCGACTGCTGCCACACGAAAGGAGCGAGGGCTGCCAGGTGTGGCTGGCCCTCGCCTTCCCTTGGCAGCCCTTCCACAGCCCCACAGACAGTGGGGCTCCGGGCTCGCCAGCCAGCTCAGGGTGCCGACGTTGTTGCCTGCTCGCTGTCTGCGCCGCCTCCAGAGCCCAGCTCCGAAATTGCGAACGTCCAGCGACTGCTGCCACACGAAAGGAGCGAGGGCTGCCAGGTGTGGCTGGCCCTCGCCTTCCCTTGGCAGCCCTTCCACAGCCCCACAGACAGTGGGGCTCCGGGCTCGCCAGCCAGCTCAGGGTGCCGACGTTGTTGCCTGCTCGCTGTCTGCGCCGCCTCCAGAGCCCAGCTCCGAAATTGCGAACGTCCAGCGACTGCTGCCACACGAAAGGAGCGAGGGCTGCCAGGTGTGGCTGGCCCTCGCCTTCCCTTGGCAGCCCTTCCACAGCCCCACAGACAGTGGGGCTCCGGGCTCGCCAGCCAGCTCAGGGTGCCGACGTTGTTGCCTGCTCGCTGTCTGCGCCGCCTCCAGAGCCCAGCTCCGAAATTGCGAACGTCCAGCGACTGCTGCCGCACGAAAGGAGCGAGGGCTGCCAGGTGTGGCTGGCCCTCGCCTTCCCTTGGCAGCCCTTCCACAGCCCACAGACAGTGGGGGCTCCGGGCTCGCCAGCCAGCTCAGGGTGCCGAAGTTGTTGCCTGCTCGCTGTCTGCGCCGCCTCCAGAGCCCAGCTCCGAAATTGCGAACGTCCAGCGGCTGCTGCCACACGAAAGGAGCGAGGGCTGCCAGGTGTGGCTGGCCCTCGCCTTCCCTTGGCAGCCCTTCCACAGCCCCACAGACAGTGGGGCTCCGGGCTCGCCAGCCAGCTCAGGGTGCCGACGTTGTTGCCTGCTCGCTGTCTGCACCGCCTCCAGAGCCCAGCTCCGAAATTGCGAACGTCCAGCGGCTGCTGCCACACGAAAGGAGCGAGGGCTGCCAGGTGTGGCTGGCCCTCGCCTTCCCTTGGCAGCCCTTCCACAGCCCCACAGACAGTGGGGCTCCGGGCTCGCCAGCCAGCTCAGGGTGCCGACGTTGTTGCCTGCTCGCTGTCTGCGCCGCCTCCAGAGCCCAGCTCCGAAATTGCGAACGTCCAGCGGCTGCTGCCACACGAAAGGAGCGAGGGCTGCCAGGTGTGGCTGGCCCTCGCCTTCCCTTGGCAGCCCTTCCACAGCCCCACAGACAGTGGGGCTCCGGGCTCGCCAGCCAGCTCAGGGTGCCGACGTTGTTGCCTGCTCGCTGTCTGCGCCGCCTCCAGAGCCCAGCTCCGAAATTGCGAATGTCCAGCGACTGCTGCCACACGAAAGGAGCGAGGGCTGCCAGGTGTGGCTGGCCCTCGCCTTCCCTTGGCAGCCCTTCCACAGCCCCACAGACAGTGGGGCTCCGGGCTCGCCAGCCAGCTCAGGGTGCCGACGTTGTTGCCTGCTCGCTGTCTGCGCCGCCTCCAGAGCCCAGCTCCGAAATTGCGAACGTCCAGCGACTGCTGCCACACGAAAGGAGCGAGGGCTGCCAGGTGTGGCTGGCCCTCGCCTTCCCTTGGCAGCCCTTCCACAGCCCCACAGACAGTGGGGCTCCGGGCTCGCCAGCCAGCTCAGGGTGCCGACGTTGTTGCCTGCTCGCTGTCTGCGCCGCCTCCAGAGCCCAGCTCCGAAATTGCGAACGTCCAGCGACTGCTGCCACACGAAAGGAGCGAGGGCTGCCAGGTGTGGCTGGCCCTCGCCTTCCCTTGGCAGCCCTTCCACAGCCCCACAGACAGTGGGGCTCCGGGCTCGCCAGCCAGCTCAGGGTGCCGACGTTGTTGCCTGCTCGCTGTCTGCGCCGCCTCCAGAGCCCAGCTCCGAAATTGCGAACGTCCAGCGACTGCTGCCACACGAAAGGAGCGAGGGCTGCCAGGTGTGGCTGGCCCTCGCCTTCCCTTGGCAGCCCCTTCCACAGCCCCACAGAGAGTGGGGCTCCGGGCTCGCCAGCCAGCTCAGGGTGCCGACGTTGTTGCCTGCTCGCTGTCTGCACCGCCTCCAGAGCCCAGCTCCGAAATTGCGAACGTCCAGCGGCTGCTGCCACATGAAAGGAGCGAGGGCTGCCAGGTGTGGCTGGCCCTCGCCTTCCCTTGGCAGCCCTTCCACAGCCCCACAGACAGTGGGGCTCCGGGCTCGCCAGCCAGCTCAGGGTGCCGACGTTGTTGCCTGCTCGCTGTCTGCGCCGCCTCCAGAGCCCAGCTCCGAAATTGCGAACGTCCAGCGACTGCTGCCACACGAAAGGAGCGAGGGCTGCCAGGTGTGGCTGGCCCTCGCCTTCCCTTGGCAGCCCTTCCACAGCCCCACAGACAGTGGGGCTCCGGGCTCGCCAGCCAGCTCAGGGTGCCGACGTTGTTGCCTGCTCGCTGTCTGCGCCGCCTCCAGAGCCCAGCTCCGAAATTGCGAACGTCCAGCGACTGCTGCCGCACGAAAGGAGCGAGGGCTGCCAGGTGTGGCTGGCCCTCGCCTTCCCTTGGCAGCCCTTCCACAGCCCCACAGACAGTGGGGCTCCGGGCTCGCCAGCCAGCTCAGGGTGCCGAAGTTGTTGCCTGCTCGCTGTCTGCGCCGCCTCCAGAGCCCAGCTCCGAAATTGCGAACGTCCAGCGGCTGCTGCCACACGAAAGGAGCGAGGGCTGCCAGGTGTGGCTGGCCCTCGCCTTCCCTTGGCAGCCCTTCCACAGCCCCACAGACAGTGGGGCTCCGGGCTCGCCCAGCCAGCTCAGGGTGCCGACGTTGTTGCCTGCTCGCTGTCTGCACCGCCTCCAGAGCCCAGCTCCGAAATTGCGAACGTCCAGCGGCTGCTGCCACACGAAAGGAGCGAGGGCTGCCAGGTGTGGCTGGCCCTCGCCTTCCCTTGGCAGCCCTTCCACAGCCCCACAGACAGTGGGGCTCCGGGCTCGCCAGCCAGCTCAGGGTGCCGACGTTGTTGCCTGCTGGCTGTCTGCGCCGCCTCCAGAGCCCAGCTCCGAAATTGCGAACGTCCAGCGACTGCTGCCACACGAAAGGAGCGAGGGCTGCCAGGTGTGGCTGGCCCTCGCCTTCCCTTGGCAGCCCTTCCACAGCCCCACAGACAGTGGGGCTCCGGGCTCGCCAGCCAGCTCAGGGTGCCGACGTTGTTGCCTGCTCGCTGTCTGCGCCGCCTCCAGAGCCCAGCTCCGAAATTGCGAACGTCCAGCGACTGCTGCCACACGAAAGGAGCGAGGGCTGCCAGGTGTGGCTGGCCCTCGCCTTCCCTTGGCAGCCCTTCCACAGCCCCACAGACAGTGGGGCTCCGGGCTCGCCAGCCAGCTCAGGGTGCCGACGTTGTTGCCTGCTCGCTGTCTGTGCTGCCTCCAGAGCCCAGCTCCGAAATTGCGAACGTCCAGCGACTGCTGCCACACGAAAGGAGCGAGGGCTGCCAGGTGTGGCTGGCCCTCGCCTTCCCTTGGCAGCCCTTCCACAGCCCCACAGACAGTGGGGCTCCGGGCTCGCCAGCCAGCTCAGGGTGCCGACGTTGTTGCCTGCTCGCTGTCTGCGCCGCCTCCAGAGCCCAGCTCCGAAATTGCGAACGTCCAGCGACTGCTGCCACACGAAAGGAGCGAGGGCTGCCAGGTGTGGCTGGCCCTCGCCTTCCCTTGGCAGCCCTTCCACAGCCCCACAGACAGTGGGGCTCCGGGCTCGCCAGCCAGCTCAGGGTGCCGACGTTGTTGCCTGCTCGCTGTCTGCGCCGCCTCCAGAGCCCAGCTCCGAAATTGCGAACGTCCAGCGACTGCTGCCACACGAAAGGAGCGAGGGCTGCCAGGTGTGGCTGGCCCTCGCCTTCCCTTGGCAGCCCTTCCACAGCCCCACAGACAGTGGGGCTCCGGGCTCGCCAGCCAGCTCAGGGTGCCGACATTGTTGCCTGCTCGCTGTCTGCGCCGCCTCCAGAGCCCAGCTCCGAAATTGCGAACGTCCAGCGACTGCTGCCGCACGAAAGGAGCGAGGGCTGCCAGGTGTGGCTGGCCCTCGCCTTCCCTTGGCAGCCCTTCCACAGCCCCACAGACAGTGGGGCTCCGGGCTCGCCAGCCAGCTCAGGGTGCCGACGTTGTTGCCTGCTCGCTGTCTGCGCCGCCTCCAGAGCCCAGCTCCGAAATTGCGAACGTCCAGCGACTGCTGCCACACGAAAGGAGCGAGGGCTGCCAGGTGTGGCTGGCCCTCGCCTTCCCTTGGCAGCCCTTCCACAGGCCCACAGACACTGGGGCTCCGGGCTCGCCAGCCAGCTCAGGGTGCCGACGTTGTTGCCTGCTCGCTGTCTGCGCCGCCTCCAGAGCCCAGCTCCGAAATTGCGAACGTCCAGCGACTGCTGCCACACGAAAGGAGCGAGGGCTGCCAGGTGTGGCTGGCCCTCGCCTTCCCTTGGCAGCCCTTCCACAGCCCCACAGACAGTGGGGCTCCGGGCTCGCCAGCCAGCTCAGGGTGCCGACGTTGTTGCCTGCTCGCTGTCTGCGCCGCCTCCAGAGCCCAGCTCCGAAATTGCGAACGTCCAGCGACTGCTGCCACACGAAAGGAGCGAGGGCTGCCAGGTGTGGCTGGCCCTCGCCTTCCCTTGGCAGCCCTTCCACAGCCCCACAGACAGTGGGGCTCCGGGCTCGCCAGCCAGCTCAGGGTGCCGACGTTGTTGCCTGCTCGCTGTCTGCGCCGCCTCCAGAGCCCAGCTCCGAAATTGCGAACGTCCAGCGACTGCTGCCACACGAAAGGAGCGAGGGCTGCCAGGTGTGGCTGGCCCTCGCCTTCCCTTGGCAGCCCTTCCACAGCCCCACAGACAGTGGGGCTCCGGGCTCGCCAGCCAGCTCAGGGTGCCGACGTTGTTGCCTGCTCGCTGTCTGCGCCGCCTCCAGAGCCCAGCTCCGAAATTGCGAACGTCCAGCGACTGCTGCCACACGAAAGGAGCGAGGGCTGCCAGGTGTGGCTGGCCCTCGCCTTCCCTTGGCAGCCCTTCCACAGCCCCACAGACAGTGGGGCTCCGGGCTCGCCAGCCAGCTCAGGGTGCCGACGTTGTTGCCTGCTCGCTGTCTGCGCCGCCTCCAGAGCCCAGCTCCGAAATTGCGAACGTCCAGCGACTGCTGCCACACGAAAGGAGCGAGGGCTGCCAGGTGTGGCTGGCCCTCGCCTTCCCTTGGCAGCCCTTCCACAGCCCCACAGACAGTGGGGCTCCGGGCTCGCCAGCCAGCTCAGGGTGCCGACGTTGTTGCCTGCTCGCTGTCTGCGCCGCCTCCAGAGCCCAGCTCCGAAATTGCGAACGTCCAGCGACTGCTGCCACACGAAAGGAGCGAGGGCTGCCAGGTGTGGCTGGCCCTCGCCTTCCCTTGGCAGCCCTTCCACAGCCCCACAGACAGTGGGGCTCCGGGCTCGCCAGCCAGCTCAGGGTGCCGACGTTGTTGCCTGCTCGCTGTCTGCGCCGCCTCCAGAGCCCAGCTCCGAAATTGCGAACGTCCAGCGACTGCTGCCACACGAAAGGAGCGAGGGCTGCCAGGTGTGGCTGGCCCTCGCCTTCCCTTGGCAGCCCTTCCACAGCCCCACAGACAGTGGGGCTCCGGGCTCGCCAGCCAGCTCAGGGTGCCGACGTTGTTGCCTGCTCGCTGTCTGCGCCGCCTCCAGAGCCCAGCTCCGAAATTGCGAACGTCCAGCGACTGCTGCCACACGAAAGGAGCGAGGGCTGCCAGGTGTGGCTGGCCCTCGCCTTCCCTTGGCAGCCCTTCCACAGCCCCACAGACAGTGGGGCTCCGGGCTCGCCAGCCAGCTCAGGGTGCCGACGTTGTTGCCTGCTCGCTGTCTGCGCCGCCTCCAGAGCCCAGCTCCGAAATTGCGAACGTCCAGCGACTGCTGCCACACGAAAGGAGCGAGGGCTGCCAGGTGTGGCTGGCCCTCGCCTTCCCTTGGCAGCCCTTCCACAGCCCCACAGACAGTGGGGCTCCGGGCTCGCCAGCCAGCTCAGGGTGCCGACGTTGTTGCCTGCTCGCTGTCTGCGCCGCCTCCAGAGCCCAGCTCCGAAATTGCGAACGTCCAGCGACTGCTGCCACACGAAAGGAGCGAGGGCTGCCAGGTGTGGCTGGCCCTCGCCTTCCCTTGGCAGCCCTTCCACAGCCCCACAGACAGTGGGGCTCCGGGCTCGCCAGCCAGCTCAGGGTGCCGACGTTGTTGCCTGCTCGCTGTCTGCGCCGCCTCCAGAGCCCAGCTTGGAAATTGCGAACGTCCAGCGACTGCTGCCACACGAAAGGAGCGAGGGCTGCCAGGTGTGGCTGGCCCTCGCCTTCCCTTGGCAGCCCTTCCACAGCCCCACAGACAGTGGGGCTCCGGGCTCGCCAGCCAGCTCAGGGTGCCGACGTTGTTGCCTGCTCGCTGTCTGCGCCGCCTCCAGAGCCCAGCTCCGAAATTGCGAACGTCCAGCGACTGCTGCCACACGAAAGGAGCGAGGGCTGCCAGGTGTGGCTGGCCCTCGCCTTCCCTTGGCAGCCCTTCCACAGCCCCACAGACAGTGGGGCTCCGGGCTCGCCAGCCAGCTCAGGGTGCCGACGTTGTTGCCTGCTCGCTGTCTGCGCCGCCTCCAGAGCCCAGCTCCGAAATTGCGAACGTCCAGCGACTGCTGCCACACGAAAGGAGCGAGGGCTGCCAGGTGTGGCTGGCCCTCGCCTTCCCTTGGCAGCCCTTCCACAGCCCCACAGACAGTGGGGCTCCGGGCTCGCCAGCCAGCTCAGGGTGCCGACGTTGTTGCCTGCTCGCTGTCTGCGCCGCCTCCAGAGCCCAGCTCCGAAATTGCGAACGTCCAGCGACTGCTGCCACACGAAAGGAGCGAGGGCTGCCAGGTGTGGCTGGCCCTCGCCTTCCCTTGGCAGCCCTTCCACAGCCCCACAGACAGTGGGGCTCCGGGCTCGCCAGCCAGCTCAGGGTGCCGACGTTGTTGCCTGCTCGCTGTCTGCGCCGCCTCCAGAGCCCAGCTCCGAAATTGCGAACGTCCAGCGACTGCTGCCACACGAAAGGAGCGAGGGCTGCCAGGTGTGGCTGGCCCTCGCCTTCCCTTGGCAGCCCTTCCACAGCCCCACAGACAGTGGGGCTCCGGGCTCGCCAGCCAGCTCAGGGTGCCGACGTTGTTGCCTGCTCGCTGTCTGCGCCGCCTCCAGAGCCCAGCTCCGAAATTGCGAACGTCCAGCGACTGCTGCCACACGAAAGGAGCGAGGGCTGCCAGGTGTGGCTGGCCCTCGCCTTCCCTTGGCAGCCCTTCCACAGCCCCACAGACAGTGGGGCTCCGGGCTCGCCAGCCAGCTCAGGGTGCCGACGTTGTTGCCTGCTCGCTGTCTGCGCCGCCTCCAGAGCCCAGCTCCGAAATTGCGAACGTCCAGCGACTGCTGCCACACGAAAGGAGCGAGGGCTGCCAGGTGTGGCTGGCCCTCGCCTTCCCTTGGCAGCCCTTCCACAGCCCCACAGACAGTGGGGCTCCGGGCTCGCCAGCCAGCTCAGGGTGCCGACGTTGTTGCCTGCTCGCTGTCTGCGCCGCCTCCAGAGCCCAGCTCCGAAATTGCGAACGTCCAGCGACTGCTGCCACACGAAAGGAGCGAGGGCTGCCAGGTGTGGCTGGCCCTCGCCTTCCCTTGGCAGCCCTTCCACAGCCCCACAGACAGTGGGGCTCCGGGCTCGCCAGCCAGCTCAGCAGGGTGCCGACGTTGTTGCCTGCTCGCTGTCTGCGCCGCCTCCAGAGCCCAGCTCCGAAATTGCGAACGTCCAGCGACTGCTGCCACACGAAAGGAGCGAGGGCTGCCAGGTGTGGCTGGCCCTCGCCTTCCCTTGGCAGCCCTTCCACAGCCCCACAGACAGTGGGGCTCCGGGCTCGCCAGCCAGCTCAGGGTGCCGACGTTGTTGCCTGCTCGCTGTCTGCGCCGCCTCCAGAGCCCAGCTCCGAAATTGCGAACGTCCAGCGACTGCTGCCACACGAAAGGAGCGAGGGCTGCCAGGTGTGGCTGGCCCTCGCCTTCCCTTGGCAGCCCTTCCACAGCCCCACAGACAGTGGGGCTCCGGGCTCGCCAGCCAGCTCAGGGTGCCGACGTTGTTGCCTGCTCGCTGTCTGCGCCGCCTCCAGAGCCCAGCTCCGAAATTGCGAACGTCCAGCGACTGCTGCCACACGAAAGGAGCGAGGGCTGCCAGGTGTGGCTGGCCCTCGCCTTCCCTTGGCAGCCCTTCCACAGCCCCACAGACAGTGGGGCTCCGGGCTCGCCAGCCAGCTCAGGGTGCCGACGTTGTTGCCTGCTCGCTGTCTGCGCCGCCTCCAGAGCCCAGCTCCGAAATTGCGAACGTCCAGCGACTGCTGCCACACGAAAGGAGCGAGGGCTGCCAGGTGTGGCTGGCCCTCGCCTTCCCTTGGCAGCCCTTCCACAGCCCCACAGACAGTGGGGCTCCGGGCTCGCCAGCCAGCTCAGGGTGCCGACGTTGTTGCCTGCTCGCTGTCTGCGCCGCCTCCAGAGCCCAGCTCCGAAATTGCGAACGTCCAGCGACTGCTGCCACACGAAAGGAGCGAGGGCTGCCAGGTGTGGCTGGCCCTCGCCTTCCCTTGGCAGCCCTTCCACAGCCCCACAGACAGTGGGGCTCCGGGCTCGCCAGCCAGCTCAGGGTGCCGACGTTGTTGCCTGCTCGCTGTCTGCGCCGCCTCCAGAGCCCAGCTCCGAAATTGCGAACGTCCAGCGACTGCTGCCACACGAAAGGAGCGAGGGCTGCCAGGTGTGGCTGGCCCTCGCCTTCCCTTGGCAGCCCTTCCACAGCCCCACAGACAGTGGGGCTCCGGGCTCGCCAGCCAGCTCAGGGTGCCGACGTTGTTGCCTGCTCGCTGTCTGCGCCGCCTCCAGAGCCCAGCTCCGAAATTGCGAACGTCCAGCGACTGCTGCCACACGAAAGGAGCGAGGGCTGCCAGGTGTGGCTGGCCCTCGCCTTCCCTTGGCAGCCCTTCCACAGCCCCACAGACAGTGGGGCTCCGGGCTCGCCAGCCAGCTCAGGGTGCCGACGTTGTTGCCTGCTCGCTGTCTGCGCCGCCTCCAGAGCCCAGCTCCGAAATTGCGAACGTCCAGCGACTGCTGCCACACGAAAGGAGCGAGGGCTGCCAGGTGTGGCTGGCCCTCGCCTTCCCTTGGCAGCCCTTCCACAGCCCCACAGACAGTGGGGCTCCGGGCTCGCCAGCCAGCTCAGGGTGCCGACGTTGTTGCCTGCTCGCTGTCTGCGCCGCCTCCAGAGCCCAGCTCCGAAATTGCGAACGTCCAGCGACTGCTGCCACACGAAAGGAGCGAGGGCTGCCAGGTGTGGCTGGCCCTCGCCTTCCCTTGGCAGCCCTTCCACAGCCCCACAGACAGTGGGGCTCCGGGCTCGCCAGCCAGCTCAGGGTGCCGACGTTGTTGCCTGCTCGCTGTCTGCGCCGCCTCCAGAGCCCAGCTCCGAAATTGCGAACGTCCAGCGACTGCTGCCACACGAAAGGAGCGAGGGCTGCCAGGTGTGGCTGGCCCTCGCCTTCCCTTGGCAGCCCTTCCACAGCCCCACAGACAGTGGGGCTCCGGGCTCGCCAGCCAGCTCAGGGTGCCGACGTTGTTGCCTGCTCGCTGTCTGCGCCGCCTCCAGAGCCCAGCTCCGAAATTGCGAACGTCCAGCGACTGCTGCCACACGAAAGGAGCGAGGGCTGCCAGGTGTGGCTGGCCCTCGCCTTCCCTTGGCAGCCCTTCCACAGCCCCACAGACAGTGGGGCTCCGGGCTCGCCAGCCAGCTCAGGGTGCCGACGTTGTTGCCTGCTCGCTGTCTGCGCCGCCTCCAGAGCCCAGCTCCGAAATTGCGAACGTCCAGCGACTGCTGCCACACGAAAGGAGCGAGGGCTGCCAGCTGTGGCTGGCCCTCGCCTTCCCTTGGCAGCCCTTCCACAGCCCCACAGACAGTGGGGCTCCGGGCTCGCCAGCCAGCTCAGGGTGCCGACGTTGTTGCCTGCTCGCTGTCTGCGCCGCCTCCAGAGCCCAGCTCCGAAATTGCGAACGTCCAGCGACTGCTGCCACACGAAAGGAGCGAGGGCTGCCAGCTGTGGCTGGCCCTCGCCTTCCCTTGGCAGCCCTTCCACAGCCCCACAGACAGTGGGGCTCCGGGCTCGCCAGCCAGCTCAGGGTGCCGACGTTGTTGCCTGCTCGCTGTCTGCGCCGCCTCCAGAGCCCAGCTCCGAAATTGCGAACGTCCAGCGACTGCTGCCACACGAAAGGAGCGAGGGCTGCCAGCTGTGGCTGGCCCTCGCCTTCCCTTGGCAGCCCTTCCACAGCCCCACAGACAGTGGGGCTCCGGGCTCGCCAGCCAGCTCAGGGTGCCGACGTTGTTGCCTGCTCGCTGTCTGCGCCGCCTCCAGAGCCCAGCTCCGAAATTGCGAACGTCCAGCGACTGCTGCCACACGAAAGGAGCGAGGGCTGCCAGCTGTGGCTGGCCCTCGCCTTCCCTTGGCAGCCCTTCCACAGCCCCACAGACAGTGGGGCTCCGGGCTCGCCAGCCAGCTCAGGGTGCCGACGTTGTTGCCTGCTCGCTGTCTGCGCCGCCTCCAGAGCCCAGCTCCGAAATTGCGAACGTCCAGCGACTGCTGCCACACGAAAGGAGCGAGGGCTGCCAGCTGTGGCTGGCCCTCGCCTTCCCTTGGCAGCCCTTCCACAGCCCCACAGACAGTGGGGCTCCGGGCTCGCCAGCCAGCTCAGGGTGCCGACGTTGTTGCCTGCTCGCTGTCTGCGCCGCCTCCAGAGCCCAGCTCCGAAATTGCGAACGTCCAGCGACTGCTGCCACACGAAAGGAGCGAGGGCTGCCAGCTGTGGCTGGCCCTCGCCTTCCCTTGGCAGCCCTTCCACAGCCCCACAGACAGTGGGGCTCCGGGCTCGCCAGCCAGCTCAGGGTGCCGACGTTGTTGCCTGCTCGCTGTCTGCGCCGCCTCCAGAGCCCAGCTCCGAAATTGCGAACGTCCAGCGACTGCTGCCACACGAAAGGAGCGAGGGCTGCCAGCTGTGGCTGGCCCTCGCCTTCCCTTGGCAGCCCTTCCACAGCCCCACAGACAGTGGGGCTCCGGGCTCGCCAGCCAGCTCAGGGTGCCGACGTTGTTGCCTGCTCGCTGTCTGCGCCGCCTCCAGAGCCCAGCTCCGAAATTGCGAACGTCCAGCGACTGCTGCCACACGAAAGGAGCGAGGGCTGCCAGCTGTGGCTGGCCCTCGCCTTCCCTTGGCAGCCCTTCCACAGCCCCACAGACAGTGGGGCTCCGGGCTCGCCAGCCAGCTCAGGGTGCCGACGTTGTTGCCTGCTCGCTGTCTGCGCCGCCTCCAGAGCCCAGCTCCGAAATTGCGAACGTCCAGCGACTGCTGCCACACGAAAGGAGCGAGGGCTGCCAGGTGTGGCTGGCCCTCGCCTTCCCTTGGCAGCCCTTCCACAGCCCCACAGACAGTGGGGCTCCGGGCTCGCCAGCCAGCTCAGGGTGCCGACGTTGTTGCCTGCTCGCTGTCTGCGCCGCCTCCAGAGCCCAGCTCCGAAATTGCGAACGTCCAGCGACTGCTGCCACACGAAAGGAGCGAGGGCTGCCAGGTGTGGCTGGCCCTCGCCTTCCCTTGGCAGCCCTTCCACAGCCCCACAGACAGTGGGGCTCCGGGCTCGCCAGCCAGCTCAGGGTGCCGACGTTGTTGCCTGCTCGCTGTCTGCGCCGCCTCCAGAGCCCAGCTCCGAAATTGCGAACGTCCAGCGACTGCTGCCACACGAAAGGAGCGAGGGCTGCCAGCTGTGGCTGGCCCTCGCCTTCCCTTGGCAGCCCTTCCACAGCCCCACAGACAGTGGGGCTCCGGGCTCGCCAGCCAGCTCAGGGTGCCGACGTTGTTGCCTGCTCGCTGTCTGCGCCGCCTCCAGAGCCCAGCTCCGAAATTGCGAACGTCCAGCGACTGCTGCCACACGAAAGGAGCGAGGGCTGCCAGCTGTGGCTGGCCCTCGCCTTCCCTTGGCAGCCCTTCCACAGCCCCACAGACAGTGGGGCTCCGGGCTCGCCAGCCAGCTCAGGGTGCCGACGTTGTTGCCTGCTCGCTGTCTGCGCCGCCTCCAGAGCCCAGCTCCGAAATTGCGAACGTCCAGCGACTGCTGCCACACGAAAGGAGCGAGGGCTGCCAGCTGTGGCTGGCCCTCGCCTTCCCTTGGCAGCCCTTCCACAGCCCCACAGACAGTGGGGCTCCGGGCTCGCCAGCCAGCTCAGGGTGCCGACGTTGTTGCCTGCTCGCTGTCTGCGCCGCCTCCAGAGCCCAGCTCCGAAATTGCGAACGTCCAGCGACTGCTGCCACACGAAAGGAGCGAGGGCTGCCAGCTGTGGCTGGCCCTCGCCTTCCCTTGGCAGCCCTTCCACAGCCCCACAGACAGTGGGGCTCCGGGCTCGCCAGCCAGCTCAGGGTGCCGACGTTGTTGCCTGCTCGCTGTCTGCGCCGCCTCCAGAGCCCAGCTCCGAAATTGCGAACGTCCAGCGACTGCTGCCACACGAAAGGAGCGAGGGCTGCCAGCTGTGGCTGGCCCTCGCCTTCCCTTGGCAGCCCTTCCACAGCCCCACAGACAGTGGGGCTCCGGGCTCGCCAGCCAGCTCAGGGTGCCGACGTTGTTGCCTGCTCGCTGTCTGCGCCGCCTCCAGAGCCCAGCTCCGAAATTGCGAACGTCCAGCGACTGCTGCCACACGAAAGGAGCGAGGGCTGCCAGCTGTGGCTGGCCCTCGCCTTCCCTTGGCAGCCCTTCCACAGCCCCACAGACAGTGGGGCTCCGGGCTCGCCAGCCAGCTCAGGGTGCCGACGTTGTTGCCTGCTCGCTGTCTGCGCCGCCTCCAGAGCCCAGCTCCGAAATTGCGAACGTCCAGCGACTGCTGCCACACGAAAGGAGCGAGGGCTGCCAGCTGTGGCTGGCCCTCGCCTTCCCTTGGCAGCCCTTCCACAGCCCCACAGACAGTGGGGCTCCGGGCTCGCCAGCCAGCTCAGGGTGCCGACGTTGTTGCCTGCTCGCTGTCTGCGCCGCCTCCAGAGCCCAGCTCCGAAATTGCGAACGTCCAGCGACTGCTGCCACACGAAAGGAGCGAGGGCTGCCAGCTGTGGCTGGCCCTCGCCTTCCCTTGGCAGCCCTTCCACAGCCCCACAGACAGTGGGGCTCCGGGCTCGCCAGCCAGCTCAGGGTGCCGACGTTGTTGCCTGCTCGCTGTCTGCGCCGCCTCCAGAGCCCAGCTCCGAAATTGCGAACGTCCAGCGACTGCTGCCACACGAAAGGAGCGAGGGCTGCCAGCTGTGGCTGGCCCTCGCCTTCCCTTGGCAGCCCTTCCACAGCCCCACAGACAGTGGGGCTCCGGGCTCGCCAGCCAGCTCAGGGTGCCGACGTTGTTGCCTGCTCGCTGTCTGCGCCGCCTCCAGAGCCCCAGCTCCGAAATTGCGAACGTCCAGCGACTGCTGCCACACGAAAGGAGCGAGGGCTGCCAGCTGTGGCTGGCCCTCGCCTTCCCTTGGCAGCCCTTCCACAGCCCCACAGACAGTGGGGCTCCGGGCTCGCCAGCCAGCTCAGGGTGCCGACGTTGTTGCCTGCTCGCTGTCTGCGCCGCCTCCAGAGCCCAGCTCCGAAATTGCGAACGTCCAGCGACTGCTGCCACACGAAAGGAGCGAGGGCTGCCAGCTGTGGCTGGCCCTCGCCTTCCCTTGGCAGCCCTTCCACAGCCCCACAGACAGTGGGGCTCCGGGCTCGCCAGCCAGCTCAGGGTGCCGACGTTGTTGCCTGCTCGCTGTCTGCGCCGCCTCCAGAGCCCAGCTCCGAAATTGCGAACGTCCAGCGACTGCTGCCACACGAAAGGAGCGAGGGCTGCCAGCTGTGGCTGGCCCTCGCCTTCCCTTGGCAGCCCTTCCACAGCCCCACAGACAGTGGGGCTCCGGGCTCGCCAGCCAGCTCAGGGTGCCGACGTTGTTGCCTGCTCGCTGTCTGCGCCGCCTCCAGAGCCCAGCTCCGAAATTGCGAACGTCCAGCGACTGCTGCCACACGAAAGGAGCGAGGGCTGCCAGCTGTGGCTGGCCCTCGCCTTCCCTTGGCAGCCCTTCCACAGCCCCACAGACAGTGGGGCTCCGGGCTCGCCAGCCAGCTCAGGGTGCCGACGTTGTTGCCTGCTCGCTGTCTGCGCCGCCTCCAGAGCCCAGCTCCGAAACTGCGAACGTCCAGCGACTGCTGCCACACGAAAGGAGCGAGGGCTGCCAGCTGTGGCTGGCCCTCGCCTTCCCTTGGCAGCCCTTCCACAGCCCCACAGACAGTGGGGCTCCGGGCTCGCCAGCCAGCTCAGGGTGCCGACGTTGTTGCCTGCTCGCTGTCTGCCGCCGCCTCCAGAGCCCAGCTCCGAAATTGCGAACGTCCAGCGACTGCTGCCACACGAAAGGAGCGAGGGCTGCCAGCTGTGGCTGGCCCTCGCCTTCCCTTGGCAGCCCTTCCACAGCCCCACAGACAGTGGGGCTCCGGGCTCGCCAGCCAGCTCAGGGTGCCGACGTTGTTGCCTGCTCGCTGTCTGCGCCGCCTCCAGAGCCCAGCTCCGAAATTGCGAACGTCCAGCGACTGCTGCCACACGAAAGGAGCGAGGGCTGCCAGCTGTGGCTGGCCCTCGCCTTCCCTTGGCAGCCCTTCCACAGCCCCACAGACAGTGGGGCTCCGGGCTCGCCAGCCAGCTCAGGGTGCCGACGTTGTTGCCTGCTCGCTGTCTGCGCCGCCTCCAGAGCCCAGCTCCGAAATTGCGAACGTCCAGCGACTGCTGCCACACGAAAGGAGCGAGGGCTGCCAGCTGTGGCTGGCCCTCGCCTTCCCTTGGCAGCCCTTCCACAGCCCCACAGACAGTGGGGCTCCGGGCTCGCCAGCCAGCTCAGGGTGCCGACGTTGTTGCCTGCTCGCTGTCTGCGCCGCCTCCAGAGCCCAGCTCCGAAATTGCGAACGTCCAGCGACTGCTGCCACACGAAAGGAGCGAGGGCTGCCAGCTGTGGCTGGCCCTCGCCTTCCCTTGGCAGCCCTTCCACAGCCCCACAGACAGTGGGGCTCCGGGCTCGCCAGCCAGCTCAGGGTGCCGACGTTGTTGCCTGCTCGCTGTCTGCGCCGCCTCCAGAGCCCAGCTCCGAAATTGCGAACGTCCAGCGACTGCTGCCACACGAAAGGAGCGAGGGCTGCCAGCTGTGGCTGGCCCTCGCCTTCCCTTGGCAGCCCTTCCACAGCCCCACAGACAGTGGGGCTCCGGGCTCGCCAGCCAGCTCAGGGTGCCGACGTTGTTGCCTGCTCGCTGTCTGCGCCGCCTCCAGAGCCCAGCTCCGAAATTGCGAACGTCCAGCGACTGCTGCCACACGAAAGGCGAGGGCTGCCAGGTGTGGCTGGCCCTCGCCTTCCCTTGGCAGCCCTTCCACAGCCCCACAGACAGTGGGGCTCCGGGCTCGCCAGCCAGCTCAGGGTGCCGACGTTGTTGCCTGCTCGCTGTCTGCGCCGCCTCCAGAGCCCAGCTCCGAAATTGCGAACGTCCAGCGACTGCTGCCACACGAAAGGAGCGAGGGCTGCCAGGTGTGGCTGGCCCTCGCCTTCCCTTGGCAGCCCTTCCACAGCCCCACAGACAGTGGGGCTCCGGGCTCGCCAGCCAGCTCAGGGTGCCGACGTTGTTGCCTGCTCGCTGTCTGCGCCGCCTCCAGAGCCCAGCTCCGAAATTGCGAACGTCCAGCGACTGCTGCCACACGAAAGGAGCGAGGGCTGCCAGGTGTGGCTGGCCCTCGCCTTCCCTTGGCAGCCCTTCCACAGCCCCACAGACAGTGGGGCTCCGGGCTCGCCAGCCAGCTCAGGGTGCCGACGTTGTTGCCTGCTCGCTGTCTGCGCCGCCTCCAGAGCCCAGCTCCGAAATTGCGAACGTCCAGCGACTGCTGCCACACGAAAGGAGCGAGGGCTGCCAGGTGTGGCTGGCCCTCGCCTTCCCTTGGCAGCCCTTCCACAGCCCCACAGACAGTGGGGCTCCGGGCTCGCCAGCCAGCTCAGGGTGCCGACGTTGTTGCCTGCTCGCTGTCTGCGCCGCCTCCAGAGCCCAGCTCCGAAATTGCGAACGTCCAGCGACTGCTGCCACACGAAAGGAGCGAGGGCTGCCAGGTGTGGCTGGCCCTCGCCTTCCCTTGGCAGCCCTTCCACAGCCCCACAGACAGTGGGGCTCCGGGCTCGCCAGCCAGCTCAGGGTGCCGACGTTGTTGCCTGCTCGCTGTCTGCGCCGCCTCCAGAGCCCAGCTCCGAAATTGCGAACGTCCAGCGACTGCTGCCACACGAAAGGAGCGAGGGCTGCCAGGTGTGGCTGGCCCTCGCCTTCCCTTGGCAGCCCTTCCACAGCCCCACAGACAGTGGGGCTCCGGGCTCGCCAGCCAGCTCAGGGTGCCGACGTTGTTGCCTGCTCGCTGTCTGCGCCGCCTCCAGAGCCCAGCTCCGAAATTGCGAACGTCCAGCGACTGCTGCCACACGAAAGGAGCGAGGGCTGCCAGGTGTGGCTGGCCCTCGCCTTCCCTTGGCAGCCCTTCCACAGCCCCACAGACAGTGGGGCTCCGGGCTCGCCAGCCAGCTCAGGGTGCCGACGTTGTTGCCTGCTCGCTGTCTGCGCCGCCTCCAGAGCCCAGCTCCGAAATTGCGAACGTCCAGCGACTGCTGCCACACGAAAGGAGCGAGGGCTGCCAGGTGTGGCTGGCCCTCGCCTTCCCTTGGCAGCCCTTCCACAGCCCCACAGACAGTGGGGCTCCGGGCTCGCCAGCCAGCTCAGGGTGCCGACGTTGTTGCCTGCTCGCTGTCTGCGCCGCCTCCAGAGCCCAGCTCCGAAATTGCGAACGTCCAGCGACTGCTGCCACACGAAAGGAGCGAGGGCTGCCAGGTGTGGCTGGCCCTCGCCTTCCCTTGGCAGCCCTTCCACAGCCCCACAGACAGTGGGGCTCCGGGCTCGCCAGCCAGCTCAGGGTGCCGACGTTGTTGCCTGCTCGCTGTCTGCGCCGCCTCCAGAGCCCAGCTCCGAAATTGCGAACGTCCAGCGACTGCTGCCACACGAAAGGAGCGAGGGCTGCCAGGTGTGGCTGGCCCTCGCCTTCCCTTGGCAGCCCTTCCACAGCCCCACAGACAGTGGGGCTCCGGGCTCGCCAGCCAGCTCAGGGTGCCGACGTTGTTGCCTGCTCGCTGTCTGCGCCGCCTCCAGAGCCCAGCTCCGAAATTGCGAACGTCCAGCGACTGCTGCCACACGAAAGGAGCGAGGGCTGCCAGGTGTGGCTGGCCCTCGCCTTCCCTTGGCAGCCCTTCCACAGCCCCACAGACAGTGGGGCTCCGGGCTCGCCAGCCAGCTCAGGGTGCCGACGTTGTTGCCTGCTCGCTGTCTGCGCCGCCTCCAGAGCCCAGCTCCGAAATTGCGAACGTCCAGCGACTGCTGCCACACGAAAGGAGCGAGGGCTGCCAGGTGTGGCTGGCCCTCGCCTTCCCTTGGCAGCCCTTCCACAGCCCCACAGACAGTGGGGCTCCGGGCTCGCCAGCCAGCTCAGGGTGCCGACGTTGTTGCCTGCTCGCTGTCTGCGCCGCCTCCAGAGCCCAGCTCCGAAATTGCGAACGTCCAGCGACTGCTGCCACACGAAAGGAGCGAGGGCTGCCAGGTGTGGCTGGCCCTCGCCTTCCCTTGGCAGCCCTTCCACAGCCCCACAGACAGTGGGGCTCCGGGCTCGCCAGCCAGCTCAGGGTGCCGACGTTGTTGCCTGCTCGCTGTCTGCGCCGCCTCCAGAGCCCAGCTCCGAAATTGCGAACGTCCAGCGACTGCTGCCACACGAAAGGAGCGAGGGCTGCCAGGTGTGGCTGGCCCTCGCCTTCCCTTGGCAGCCCTTCCACAGCCCCACAGACAGTGGGGCTCCGGGCTCGCCAGCCAGCTCAGGGTGCCGACGTTGTTGCCTGCTCGCTGTCTGCGCCGCCTCCAGAGCCCAGCTCCGAAATTGCGAACGTCCAGCGACTGCTGCCACACGAAAGGAGCGAGGGCTGCCAGGTGTGGCTGGCCCTCGCCTTCCCTTGGCAGCCCTTCCACAGCCCCACAGACAGTGGGGCTCCGGGCTCGCCAGCCAGCTCAGGGTGCCGACGTTGTTGCCTGCTCGCTGTCTGCGCCGCCTCCAGAGCCCAGCTCCGAAATTGCGAACGTCCAGCGACTGCTGCCACACGAAAGGAGCGAGGGCTGCCAGGTGTGGCTGGCCCTCGCCTTCCCTTGGCAGCCCTTCCACAGCCCCACAGACAGTGGGGCTCCGGGCTCGCCAGCCAGCTCAGGGTGCCGACGTTGTTGCCTGCTCGCTGTCTGCGCCGCCTCCAGAGCCCAGCTCCGAAATTGCGAACGTCCAGCGACTGCTGCCACACGAAAGGAGCGAGGGCTGCCAGGTGTGGCTGGCCCTCGCCTTCCCTTGGCAGCCCTTCCACAGCCCCACAGACAGTGGGGCTCCGGGCTCGCCAGCCAGCTCAGGGTGCCGACGTTGTTGCCTGCTCGCTGTCTGCGCCGCCTCCAGAGCCCAGCTCCGAAATTGCGAACGTCCAGCGACTGCTGCCACACGAAAGGAGCGAGGGCTGCCAGGTGTGGCTGGCCCTCGCCTTCCCTTGGCAGCCCTTCCACAGCCCCACAGACAGTGGGGCTCCGGGCTCGCCAGCCAGCTCAGGGTGCCGACGTTGTTGCCTGCTCGCTGTCTGCGCCGCCTCCAGAGCCCAGCTCCGAAATTGCGAACGTCCAGCGACTGCTGCCACACGAAAGGAGCGAGGGCTGCCAGGTGTGGCTGGCCCTCGCCTTCCCTTGGCAGCCCTTCCACAGCCCCACAGACACGTGGGGCTCCGGGCTCGCCAGCCAGCTCAGGGTGCCGACGTTGTTGCCTGCTCGCTGTCTGCGCCGCCTCCAGAGCCCAGCTCCGAAATTGCGAACGTCCAGCGACTGCTGCCACACGAAAGGAGCGAGGGCTGCCAGGTGTGGCTGGCCCTCGCCTTCCCTTGGCAGCCCTTCCACAGCCCCACAGACAGTGGGGCTCCGGGCTCGCCAGCCAGCTCAGGGTGCCGACGTTGTTGCCTGCTCGCTGTCTGCGCCGCCTCCAGAGCCCAGCTCCGAAATTGCGAACGTCCAGCGACTGCTGCCACACGAAAGGAGCGAGGGCTGCCAGGTGTGGCTGGCCCTCGCCTTCCCTTGGCAGCCCTTCCACAGCCCCACAGACAGTGGGGCTCCGGGCTCGCCAGCCAGCTCAGGGTGCCGACGTTGTTGCCTGCTCGCTGTCTGCGCCGCCTCCAGAGCCCAGCTCCGAAATTGCGAACGTCCAGCGACTGCTGCCACACGAAAGGAGCGAGGGCTGCCAGGTGTGGCTGGCCCTCGCCTTCCCTTGGCAGCCCTTCCACAGCCCCACAGACAGTGGGGCTCCGGGCTCGCCAGCCAGCTCAGGGTGCCGACGTTGTTGCCTGCTCGCTGTCTGCGCCGCCTCCAGAGCCCAGCTCCGAAATTGCGAACGTCCAGCGACTGCTGCCACACGAAAGGAGCGAGGGCTGCCAGGTGTGGCTGGCCCTCGCCTTCCCTTGGCAGCCCTTCCACAGCCCCACAGACAGTGGGGCTCCGGGCTCGCCAGCCAGCTCAGGGTGCCGACGTTGTTGCCTGCTCGCTGTCTGCGCCGCCTCCAGAGCCCAGCTCCGAAATTGCGAACGTCCAGCGACTGCTGCCACACGAAAGGAGCGAGGGCTGCCAGGTGTGGCTGGCCCTCGCCTTCCCTTGGCAGCCCTTCCACAGCCCCACAGACAGTGGGGCTCCGGGCTCGCCAGCCAGCTCAGGGTGCCGACGTTGTTGCCTGCTCGCTGTCTGCGCCGCCTCCAGAGCCCAGCTCCGAAATTGCGAACGTCCAGCGACTGCTGCCACACGAAAGGAGCGAGGGCTGCCAGGTGTGGCTGGCCCTCGCCTTCCCTTGGCAGCCCTTCCACAGCCCCACAGACAGTGGGGCTCCGGGCTCGCCAGCCAGCTCAGGGTGCCGACGTTGTTGCCTGCTCGCTGTCTGCGCCGCCTCCAGAGCCCAGCTCCGAAATTGCGAACGTCCAGCGACTGCTGCCACACGAAAGGAGCGAGGGCTGCCAGGTGTGGCTGGCCCTCGCCTTCCCTTGGCAGCCCTTCCACAGCCCCACAGACAGTGGGGCTCCGGGCTCGCCAGCCAGCTCAGGGTGCCGACGTTGTTGCCTGCTCGCTGTCTGCGCCGCCTCCAGAGCCCAGCTCCGAAATTGCGAACGTCCAGCGACTGCTGCCACACGAAAGGAGCGAGGGCTGCCAGGTGTGGCTGGCCCTCGCCTTCCCTTGGCAGCCCTTCCACAGCCCCACAGACAGTGGGGCTCCGGGCTCGCCAGCCAGCTCAGGGTGCCGACGTTGTTGCCTGCTCGCTGTCTGCGCCGCCTCCAGAGCCCAGCTCCGAAATTGCGAACGTCCAGCGACTGCTGCCACACGAAAGGAGCGAGGGCTGCCAGGTGTGGCTGGCCCTCGCCTTCCCTTGGCAGCCCTTCCACAGCCCCACAGACAGTGGGGCTCCGGGCTCGCCAGCCAGCTCAGGGTGCCGACGTTGTTGCCTGCTCGCTGTCTGCGCCGCCTCCAGAGCCCAGCTCCGAAATTGCGAACGTCCAGCGACTGCTGCCACACGAAAGGAGCGAGGGCTGCCAGGTGTGGCTGGCCCTCGCCTTCCCTTGGCAGCCCTTCCACAGCCCCACAGACAGTGGGGCTCCGGGCTCGCCAGCCAGCTCAGGGTGCCGACGTTGTTGCCTGCTCGCTGTCTGCGCCGCCTCCAGAGCCCAGCTCCGAAATTGCGAACGTCCAGCGACTGCTGCCACACGAAAGGAGCGAGGGCTGCCAGGTGTGGCTGGCCCTCGCCTTCCCTTGGCAGCCCTTCCACAGCCCCACAGACAGTGGGGCTCCGGGCTCGCCAGCCAGCTCAGGGTGCCGACGTTGTTGCCTGCTCGCTGTCTGCGCCGCCTCCAGAGCCCAGCTCCGAAATTGCGAACGTCCAGCGACTGCTGCCACACGAAAGGAGCGAGGGCTGCCAGGTGTGGCTGGCCCTCGCCTTCCCTTGGCAGCCCTTCCACAGCCCCACAGACAGTGGGGCTCCGGGCTCGCCAGCCAGCTCAGGGTGCCGACGTTGTTGCCTGCTCGCTGTCTGCGCCGCCTCCAGAGCCCAGCTCCGAAATTGCGAACGTCCAGCGACTGCTGCCACACGAAAGGAGCGAGGGCTGCCAGGTGTGGCTGGCCCTCGCCTTCCCTTGGCAGCCCTTCCACAGCCCCACAGACAGTGGGGCTCCGGGCTCGCCAGCCAGCTCAGGGTGCCGACGTTGTTGCCTGCTCGCTGTCTGCGCCGCCTCCAGAGCCCAGCTCCGAAATTGCGAACGTCCAGCGACTGCTGCCACACGAAAGGAGCGAGGGCTGCCAGGTGTGGCTGGCCCTCGCCTTCCCTTGGCAGCCCTTCCACAGCCCCACAGACAGTGGGGCTCCGGGCTCGCCAGCCAGCTCAGGGTGCCGACGTTGTTGCCTGCTCGCTGTCTGCGCCGCCTCCAGAGCCCAGCTCCGAAATTGCGAACGTCCAGCGACTGCTGCCACACGAAAGGAGCGAGGGCTGCCAGGTGTGGCTGGCCCTCGCCTTCCCTTGGCAGCCCTTCCACAGCCCCACAGACAGTGGGGCTCCGGGCTCGCCAGCCAGCTCAGGGTGCCGACGTTGTTGCCTGCTCGCTGTCTGCGCCGCCTCCAGAGCCCAGCTCCGAAATTGCGAACGTCCAGCGACTGCTGCCACACGAAAGGAGCGAGGGCTGCCAGGTGTGGCTGGCCCTCGCCTTCCCTTGGCAGCCCTTCCACAGCCCCACAGACAGTGGGGCTCCGGGCTCGCCAGCCAGCTCAGGGTGCCGACGTTGTTGCCTGCTCGCTGTCTGCGCCGCCTCCAGAGCCCAGCTCCGAAATTGCGAACGTCCAGCGACTGCTGCCACACGAAAGGAGCGAGGGCTGCCAGGTGTGGCTGGCCCTCGCCTTCCCTTGGCAGCCCTTCCACAGCCCCACAGACAGTGGGGCTCCGGGCTCGCCAGCCAGCTCAGGGTGCCGACGTTGTTGCCTGCTCGCTGTCTGCGCCGCCTCCAGAGCCCAGCTCCGAAATTGCGAACGTCCAGCGACTGCTGCCACACGAAAGGAGCGAGGGCTGCCAGGTGTGGCTGGCCCTCGCCTTCCCTTGGCAGCCCTTCCACAGCCCCACAGACAGTGGGGCTCCGGGCTCGCCAGCCAGCTCAGGGTGCCGACGTTGTTGCCTGCTCGCTGTCTGCGCCGCCTCCAGAGCCCAGCTCCGAAATTGCGAACGTCCAGCGACTGCTGCCACACGAAAGGAGCGAGGGCTGCCAGGTGTGGCTGGCCCTCGCCTTCCCTTGGCAGCCCTTCCACAGCCCCACAGACAGTGGGGCTCCGGGCTCGCCAGCCAGCTCAGGGTGCCGACGTTGTTGCCTGCTCGCTGTCTGCGCCGCCTCCAGAGCCCAGCTCCGAAATTGCGAACGTCCAGCGACTGCTGCCACACGAAAGGAGCGAGGGCTGCCAGGTGTGGCTGGCCCTCGCCTTCCCTTGGCAGCCCTTCCACAGCCCCACAGACAGTGGGGCTCCGGGCTCGCCAGCCAGCTCAGGGTGCCGACGTTGTTGCCTGCTCGCTGTCTGCGCCGCCTCCAGAGCCCAGCTCCGAAATTGCGAACGTCCAGCGACTGCTGCCACACGAAAGGAGCGAGGGCTGCCAGGTGTGGCTGGCCCTCGCCTTCCCTTGGCAGCCCTTCCACAGCCCCACAGACAGTGGGGCTCCGGGCTCGCCAGCCAGCTCAGGGTGCCGACGTTGTTGCCTGCTCGCTGTCTGCGCCGCCTCCAGAGCCCAGCTCCGAAATTGCGAACGTCCAGCGACTGCTGCCACACGAAAGGAGCGAGGGCTGCCAGGTGTGGCTGGCCCTCGCCTTCCCTTGGCAGCCCTTCCACAGCCCCACAGACAGTGGGGCTCCGGGCTCGCCAGCCAGCTCAGGGTGCCGACGTTGTTGCCTGCTCGCTGTCTGCGCCGCCTCCAGAGCCCAGCTCCGAAATTGCGAACGTCCAGCGACTGCTGCCACACGAAAGGAGCGAGGGCTGCCAGGTGTGGCTGGCCCTCGCCTTCCCTTGGCAGCCCTTCCACAGCCCCACAGACAGTGGGGCTCCGGGCTCGCCAGCCAGCTCAGGGTGCCGACGTTGTTGCCTGCTCGCTGTCTGCGCCGCCTCCAGAGCCCAGCTCCGAAATTGCGAACGTCCAGCGACTGCTGCCACACGAAAGGAGCGAGGGCTGCCAGGTGTGGCTGGCCCTCGCCTTCCCTTGGCAGCCCTTCCACAGCCCCACAGACAGTGGGGCTCCGGGCTCGCCAGCCAGCTCAGGGTGCCGACGTTGTTGCCTGCTCGCTGTCTGCGCCGCCTCCAGAGCCCAGCTCCGAAATTGCGAACGTCCAGCGACTGCTGCCACACGAAAGGAGCGAGGGCTGCCAGGTGTGGCTGGCCCTCGCCTTCCCTTGGCAGCCCTTCCACAGCCCCACAGACAGTGGGGCTCCGGGCTCGCCAGCCAGCTCAGGGTGCCGACGTTGTTGCCTGCTCGCTGTCTGCGCCGCCTCCAGAGCCCAGCTCCGAAATTGCGAACGTCCAGCGACTGCTGCCACACGAAAGGAGCGAGGGCTGCCAGGTGTGGCTGGCCCTCGCCTTCCCTTGGCAGCCCTTCCACAGCCCCACAGACAGTGGGGCTCCGGGCTCGCCAGCCAGCTCAGGGTGCCGACGTTGTTGCCTGCTCGCTGTCTGCGCCGCCTCCAGAGCCCAGCTCCGAAATTGCGAACGTCCAGCGACTGCTGCCACACGAAAGGAGCGAGGGCTGCCAGGTGTGGCTGGCCCTCGCCTTCCCTTGGCAGCCCTTCCACAGCCCCACAGACAGTGGGGCTCCGGGCTCGCCAGCCAGCTCAGGGTGCCGACGTTGTTGCCTGCTCGCTGTCTGCGCCGCCTCCAGAGCCCAGCTCCGAAATTGCGAACGTCCAGCGACTGCTGCCACACGAAAGGAGCGAGGGCTGCCAGGTGTGGCTGGCCCTCGCCTTCCCTTGGCAGCCCTTCCACAGCCCCACAGACAGTGGGGCTCCGGGCTCGCCAGCCAGCTCAGGGTGCCGACGTTGTTGCCTGCTCGCTGTCTGCGCCGCCTCCAGAGCCCAGCTCCGAAATTGCGAACGTCCAGCGACTGCTGCCACACGAAAGGAGCGAGGGCTGCCAGGTGTGGCTGGCCCTCGCCTTCCCTTGGCAGCCCTTCCACAGCCCCACAGACAGTGGGGCTCCGGGCTCGCCAGCCAGCTCAGGGTGCCGACGTTGTTGCCTGCTCGCTGTCTGCGCCGCCTCCAGAGCCCAGCTCCGAAATTGCGAACGTCCAGCGACTGCTGCCACACGAAAGGAGCGAGGGCTGCCAGGTGTGGCTGGCCCTCGCCTTCCCTTGGCAGCCCTTCCACAGCCCCACAGACAGTGGGGCTCCGGGCTCGCCAGCCAGCTCAGGGTGCCGACGTTGTTGCCTGCTCGCTGTCTGCGCCGCCTCCAGAGCCCAGCTCCGAAATTGCGAACGTCCAGCGACTGCTGCCACACGAAAGGAGCGAGGGCTGCCAGGTGTGGCTGGCCCTCGCCTTCCCTTGGCAGCCCTTCCACAGCCCCACAGACAGTGGGGCTCCGGGCTCGCCAGCCAGCTCAGGGTGCCGACGTTGTTGCCTGCTCGCTGTCTGCGCCGCCTCCAGAGCCCAGCTCCGAAATTGCGAACGTCCAGCGACTGCTGCCACACGAAAGGAGCGAGGGCTGCCAGGTGTGGCTGGCCCTCGCCTTCCCTTGGCAGCCCTTCCACAGCCCCACAGACAGTGGGGCTCCGGGCTCGCCAGCCAGCTCAGGGTGCCGACGTTGTTGCCTGCTCGCTGTCTGCGCCGCCTCCAGAGCCCAGCTCCGAAATTGCGAACGTCCAGCGACTGCTGCCACACGAAAGGAGCGAGGGCTGCCAGGTGTGGCTGGCCCTCGCCTTCCCTTGGCAGCCCTTCCACAGCCCCACAGACAGTGGGGCTCCGGGCTCGCCAGCCAGCTCAGGGTGCCGACGTTGTTGCCTGCTCGCTGTCTGCGCCGCCTCCAGAGCCCAGCTCCGAAATTGCGAACGTCCAGCGACTGCTGCCACACGAAAGGAGCGAGGGCTGCCAGGTGTGGCTGGCCCTCGCCTTCCCTTGGCAGCCCTTCCACAGCCCCACAGACAGTGGGGCTCCGGGCTCGCCAGCCAGCTCAGGGTGCCGACGTTGTTGCCTGCTCGCTGTCTGCGCCGCCTCCAGAGCCCAGCTCCGAAATTGCGAACGTCCAGCGACTGCTGCCACACGAAAGGAGCGAGGGCTGCCAGGTGTGGCTGGCCCTCGCCTTCCCTTGGCAGCCCTTCCACAGCCCCACAGACAGTGGGGCTCCGGGCTCGCCAGCCAGCTCAGGGTGCCGACGTTGTTGCCTGCTCGCTGTCTGCGCCGCCTCCAGAGCCCAGCTCCGAAATTGCGAACGTCCAGCGACTGCTGCCACACGAAAGGAGCGAGGGCTGCCAGGTGTGGCTGGCCCTCGCCTTCCCTTGGCAGCCCTTCCACAGCCCCACAGACAGTGGGGCTCCGGGCTCGCCAGCCAGCTCAGGGTGCCGACGTTGTTGCCTGCTCGCTGTCTGCGCCGCCTCCAGAGCCCAGCTCCGAAATTGCGAACGTCCAGCGACTGCTGCCACACGAAAGGAGCGAGGGCTGCCAGGTGTGGCTGGCCCTCGCCTTCCCTTGGCAGCCCTTCCACAGCCCCACAGACAGTGGGGCTCCGGGCTCGCCAGCCAGCTCAGGGTGCCGACGTTGTTGCCTGCTCGCTGTCTGCGCCGCCTCCAGAGCCCAGCTCCGAAATTGCGAACGTCCAGCGACTGCTGCCACACGAAAGGAGCGAGGGCTGCCAGGTGTGGCTGGCCCTCGCCTTCCCTTGGCAGCCCTTCCACAGCCCCACAGACAGTGGGGCTCCGGGCTCGCCAGCCAGCTCAGGGTGCCGACGTTGTTGCCTGCTCGCTGTCTGCGCCGCCTCCAGAGCCCAGCTCCGAAATTGCGAACGTCCAGCGACTGCTGCCACACGAAAGGAGCGAGGGCTGCCAGGTGTGGCTGGCCCTCGCCTTCCCTTGGCAGCCCTTCCACAGCCCCACAGACAGTGGGGCTCCGGGCTCGCCAGCCAGCTCAGGGTGCCGACGTTGTTGCCTGCTCGCTGTCTGCGCCGCCTCCAGAGCCCAGCTCCGAAATTGCGAACGTCCAGCGACTGCTGCCACACGAAAGGAGCGAGGGCTGCCAGGTGTGGCTGGCCCTCGCCTTCCCTTGGCAGCCCTTCCACAGCCCCACAGACAGTGGGGCTCCGGGCTCGCCAGCCAGCTCAGGGTGCCGACGTTGTTGCCTGCTCGCTGTCTGCGCCGCCTCCAGAGCCCAGCTCCGAAATTGCGAACGTCCAGCGACTGCTGCCACACGAAAGGAGCGAGGGCTGCCAGGTGTGGCTGGCCCTCGCCTTCCCTTGGCAGCCCTTCCACAGCCCCACAGACAGTGGGGCTCCGGGCTCGCCAGCCAGCTCAGGGTGCCGACGTTGTTGCCTGCTCGCTGTCTGCGCCGCCTCCAGAGCCCAGCTCCGAAATTGCGAACGTCCAGCGACTGCTGCCACACGAAAGGAGCGAGGGCTGCCAGGTGTGGCTGGCCCTCGCCTTCCCTTGGCAGCCCTTCCACAGCCCCACAGACAGTGGGGCTCCGGGCTCGCCAGCCAGCTCAGGGTGCCGACGTTGTTGCCTGCTCGCTGTCTGCGCCGCCTCCAGAGCCCAGCTCCGAAATTGCGAACGTCCAGCGACTGCTGCCACACGAAAGGAGCGAGGGCTGCCAGGTGTGGCTGGCCCTCGCCTTCCCTTGGCAGCCCTTCCACAGCCCCACAGACAGTGGGGCTCCGGGCTCGCCAGCCAGCTCAGGGTGCCGACGTTGTTGCCTGCTCGCTGTCTGCGCCGCCTCCAGAGCCCAGCTCCGAAATTGCGAACGTCCAGCGACTGCTGCCACACGAAAGGAGCGAGGGCTGCCAGGTGTGGCTGGCCCTCGCCTTCCCTTGGCAGCCCTTCCACAGCCCCACAGACAGTGGGGCTCCGGGCTCGCCAGCCAGCTCAGGGTGCCGACGTTGTTGCCTGCTCGCTGTCTGCGCCGCCTCCAGAGCCCAGCTCCGAAATTGCGAACGTCCAGCGACTGCTGCCACACGAAAGGAGCGAGGGCTGCCAGGTGTGGCTGGCCCTCGCCTTCCCTTGGCAGCCCTTCCACAGCCCCACAGACAGTGGGGCTCCGGGCTCGCCAGCCAGCTCAGGGTGCCGACGTTGTTGCCTGCTCGCTGTCTGCGCCGCCTCCAGAGCCCAGCTCCGAAATTGCGAACGTCCAGCGACTGCTGCCACACGAAAGGAGCGAGGGCTGCCAGGTGTGGCTGGCCCTCGCCTTCCCTTGGCAGCCCTTCCACAGCCCCACAGACAGTGGGGCTCCGGGCTCGCCAGCCAGCTCAGGGTGCCGACGTTGTTGCCTGCTCGCTGTCTGCGCCGCCTCCAGAGCCCAGCTCCGAAATTGCGAACGTCCAGCGACTGCTGCCACACGAAAGGAGCGAGGGCTGCCAGGTGTGGCTGGCCCTCGCCTTCCCTTGGCAGCCCTTCCACAGCCCCACAGACAGTGGGGCTCCGGGCTCGCCAGCCAGCTCAGGGTGCCGACGTTGTTGCCTGCTCGCTGTCTGCGCCGCCTCCAGAGCCCAGCTCCGAAATTGCGAACGTCCAGCGACTGCTGCCACACGAAAGGAGCGAGGGCTGCCAGGTGTGGCTGGCCCTCGCCTTCCCTTGGCAGCCCTTCCACAGCCCCACAGACAGTGGGGCTCCGGGCTCGCCAGCCAGCTCAGGGTGCCGACGTTGTTGCCTGCTCGCTGTCTGCGCCGCCTCCAGAGCCCAGCTCCGAAATTGCGAACGTCCAGCGACTGCTGCCACACGAAAGGAGCGAGGGCTGCCAGGTGTGGCTGGCCCTCGCCTTCCCTTGGCAGCCCTTCCACAGCCCCACAGACAGTGGGGCTCCGGGCTCGCCAGCCAGCTCAGGGTGCCGACGTTGTTGCCTGCTCGCTGTCTGCGCCGCCTCCAGAGCCCAGCTCCGAAATTGCGAACGTCCAGCGACTGCTGCCACACGAAAGGAGCGAGGGCTGCCAGGTGTGGCTGGCCCTCGCCTTCCCTTGGCAGCCCTTCCACAGCCCCACAGACAGTGGGGCTCCGGGCTCGCCAGCCAGCTCAGGGTGCCGACGTTGTTGCCTGCTCGCTGTCTGCGCCGCCTCCAGAGCCCAGCTCCGAAATTGCGAACGTCCAGCGACTGCTGCCACACGAAAGGAGCGAGGGCTGCCAGGTGTGGCTGGCCCTCGCCTTCCCTTGGCAGCCCTTCCACAGCCCCACAGACAGTGGGGCTCCGGGCTCGCCAGCCAGCTCAGGGTGCCGACGTTGTTGCCTGCTCGCTGTCTGCGCCGCCTCCAGAGCCCAGCTCCGAAATTGCGAACGTCCAGCGACTGCTGCCACACGAAAGGAGCGAGGGCTGCCAGGTGTGGCTGGCCCTCGCCTTCCCTTGGCAGCCCTTCCACAGCCCCACAGACAGTGGGGCTCCGGGCTCGCCAGCCAGCTCAGGGTGCCGACGTTGTTGCCTGCTCGCTGTCTGCGCCGCCTCCAGAGCCCAGCTCCGAAATTGCGAACGTCCAGCGACTGCTGCCACACGAAAGGAGCGAGGGCTGCCAGGTGTGGCTGGCCCTCGCCTTCCCTTGGCAGCCCTTCCACAGCCCCACAGACAGTGGGGCTCCGGGCTCGCCAGCCAGCTCAGGGTGCCGACGTTGTTGCCTGCTCGCTGTCTGCGCCGCCTCCAGAGCCCAGCTCCGAAATTGCGAACGTCCAGCGACTGCTGCCACACGAAAGGAGCGAGGGCTGCCAGGTGTGGCTGGCCCTCGCCTTCCCTTGGCAGCCCTTCCACAGCCCCACAGACAGTGGGGCTCCGGGCTCGCCAGCCAGCTCAGGGTGCCGACGTTGTTGCCTGCTCGCTGTCTGCGCCGCCTCCAGAGCCCAGCTCCGAAATTGCGAACGTCCAGCGACTGCTGCCACACGAAAGGAGCGAGGGCTGCCAGGTGTGGCTGGCCCTCGCCTTCCCTTGGCAGCCCTTCCACAGCCCCACAGACAGTGGGGCTCCGGGCTCGCCAGCCAGCTCAGGGTGCCGACGTTGTTGCCTGCTCGCTGTCTGCGCCGCCTCCAGAGCCCAGCTCCGAAATTGCGAACGTCCAGCGACTGCTGCCACACGAAAGGAGCGAGGGCTGCCAGGTGTGGCTGGCCCTCGCCTTCCCTTGGCAGCCCTTCCACAGCCCCACAGACAGTGGGGCTCCGGGCTCGCCAGCCAGCTCAGGGTGCCGACGTTGTTGCCTGCTCGCTGTCTGCGCCGCCTCCAGAGCCCAGCTCCGAAATTGCGAACGTCCAGCGACTGCTGCCACACGAAAGGAGCGAGGGCTGCCAGGTGTGGCTGGCCCTCGCCTTCCCTTGGCAGCCCTTCCACAGCCCCACAGACAGTGGGGCTCCGGGCTCGCCAGCCAGCTCAGGGTGCCGACGTTGTTGCCTGCTCGCTGTCTGCGCCGCCTCCAGAGCCCAGCTCCGAAATTGCGAACGTCCAGCGACTGCTGCCACACGAAAGGAGCGAGGGCTGCCAGGTGTGGCTGGCCCTCGCCTTCCCTTGGCAGCCCTTCCACAGCCCCACAGACAGTGGGGCTCCGGGCTCGCCAGCCAGCTCAGGGTGCCGACGTTGTTGCCTGCTCGCTGTCTGCGCCGCCTCCAGAGCCCAGCTCCGAAATTGCGAACGTCCAGCGACTGCTGCCACACGAAAGGAGCGAGGGCTGCCAGGTGTGGCTGGCCCTCGCCTTCCCTTGGCAGCCCTTCCACAGCCCCACAGACAGTGGGGCTCCGGGCTCGCCAGCCAGCTCAGGGTGCCGACGTTGTTGCCTGCTCGCTGTCTGCGCCGCCTCCAGAGCCCAGCTCCGAAATTGCGAACGTCCAGCGACTGCTGCCACACGAAAGGAGCGAGGGCTGCCAGGTGTGGCTGGCCCTCGCCTTCCCTTGGCAGCCCTTCCACAGCCCCACAGACAGTGGGGCTCCGGGCTCGCCAGCCAGCTCAGGGTGCCGACGTTGTTGCCTGCTCGCTGTCTGCGCCGCCTCCAGAGCCCAGCTCCGAAATTGCGAACGTCCAGCGACTGCTGCCACACGAAAGGAGCGAGGGCTGCCAGGTGTGGCTGGCCCTCGCCTTCCCTTGGCAGCCCTTCCACAGCCCCACAGACAGTGGGGCTCCGGGCTCGCCAGCCAGCTCAGGGTGCCGACGTTGTTGCCTGCTCGCTGTCTGCGCCGCCTCCAGAGCCCAGCTCCGAAATTGCGAACGTCCAGCGACTGCTGCCACACGAAAGGAGCGAGGGCTGCCAGGTGTGGCTGGCCCTCGCCTTCCCTTGGCAGCCCTTCCACAGCCCCACAGACAGTGGGGCTCCGGGCTCGCCAGCCAGCTCAGGGTGCCGACGTTGTTGCCTGCTCGCTGTCTGCGCCGCCTCCAGAGCCCAGCTCCGAAATTGCGAACGTCCAGCGACTGCTGCCACACGAAAGGAGCGAGGGCTGCCAGGTGTGGCTGGCCCTCGCCTTCCCTTGGCAGCCCTTCCACAGCCCCACAGACAGTGGGGCTCCGGGCTCGCCAGCCAGCTCAGGGTGCCGACGTTGTTGCCTGCTCGCTGTCTGCGCCGCCTCCAGAGCCCAGCTCCGAAATTGCGAACGTCCAGCGACTGCTGCCACACGAAAGGAGCGAGGGCTGCCAGGTGTGGCTGGCCCTCGCCTTCCCTTGGCAGCCCTTCCACAGCCCCACAGACAGTGGGGCTCCGGGCTCGCCAGCCAGCTCAGGGTGCCGACGTTGTTGCCTGCTCGCTGTCTGCGCCGCCTCCAGAGCCCAGCTCCGAAATTGCGAACGTCCAGCGACTGCTGCCACACGAAAGGAGCGAGGGCTGCCAGGTGTGGCTGGCCCTCGCCTTCCCTTGGCAGCCCTTCCACAGCCCCACAGACAGTGGGGCTCCGGGCTCGCCAGCCAGCTCAGGGTGCCGACGTTGTTGCCTGCTCGCTGTCTGCGCCGCCTCCAGAGCCCAGCTCCGAAATTGCGAACGTCCAGCGACTGCTGCCACACGAAAGGAGCGAGGGCTGCCAGGTGTGGCTGGCCCTCGCCTTCCCTTGGCAGCCCTTCCACAGCCCCACAGACAGTGGGGCTCCGGGCTCGCCAGCCAGCTCAGGGTGCCGACGTTGTTGCCTGCTCGCTGTCTGCGCCGCCTCCAGAGCCCAGCTCCGAAATTGCGAACGTCCAGCGACTGCTGCCACACGAAAGGAGCGAGGGCTGCCAGGTGTGGCTGGCCCTCGCCTTCCCTTGGCAGCCCTTCCACAGCCCCACAGACAGTGGGGCTCCGGGCTCGCCAGCCAGCTCAGGGTGCCGACGTTGTTGCCTGCTCGCTGTCTGCGCCGCCTCCAGAGCCCAGCTCCGAAATTGCGAACGTCCAGCGACTGCTGCCACACGAAAGGAGCGAGGGCTGCCAGGTGTGGCTGGCCCTCGCCTTCCCTTGGCAGCCCTTCCACAGCCCCACAGACAGTGGGGCTCCGGGCTCGCCAGCCAGCTCAGGGTGCCGACGTTGTTGCCTGCTCGCTGTCTGCGCCGCCTCCAGAGCCCAGCTCCGAAATTGCGAACGTCCAGCGACTGCTGCCACACGAAAGGAGCGAGGGCTGCCAGGTGTGGCTGGCCCTCGCCTTCCCTTGGCAGCCCTTCCACAGCCCCACAGACAGTGGGGCTCCGGGCTCGCCAGCCAGCTCAGGGTGCCGACGTTGTTGCCTGCTCGCTGTCTGCGCCGCCTCCAGAGCCCAGCTCCGAAATTGCGAACGTCCAGCGACTGCTGCCACACGAAAGGAGCGAGGGCTGCCAGGTGTGGCTGGCCCTCGCCTTCCCTTGGCAGCCCTTCCACAGCCCCACAGACAGTGGGGCTCCGGGCTCGCCAGCCAGCTCAGGGTGCCGACGTTGTTGCCTGCTCGCTGTCTGCGCCGCCTCCAGAGCCCACCTCCGAAATTGCGAACGTCCAGCGACTGCTGCCACACGAAAGGAGCGAGGGCTGCCAGGTGTGGCTGGCCCTCGCCTTCCCTTGGCAGCCCTTCCACAGCCCCACAGACAGTGGGGCTCCGGGCTCGCCAGCCAGCTCAGGGTGCCGACGTTGTTGCCTGCTCGCTGTCTGCGCCGCCTCCAGAGCCCAGCTCCGAAATTGCGAACGTCCAGCGACTGCTGCCACACGAAAGGAGCGAGGGCTGCCAGGTGTGGCTGGCCCTCGCCTTCCCTTGGCAGCCCTTCCACAGCCCCACAGACAGTGGGGCTCCGGGCTCGCCAGCCAGCTCAGGGTGCCGACGTTGTTGCCTGCTCGCTGTCTGCGCCGCCTCCAGAGCCCAGCTCCGAAATTGCGAACGTCCAGCGACTGCTGCCACACGAAAGGAGCGAGGGCTGCCAGGTGTGGCTGGCCCTCGCCTTCCCTTGGCAGCCCTTCCACAGCCCCACAGACAGTGGGGCTCCGGGCTCGCCAGCCAGCTCAGGGTGCCGACGTTGTTGCCTGCTCGCTGTCTGCGCCGCCTCCAGAGCCCAGCTCCGAAATTGCGAACGTCCAGCGACTGCTGCCACACGAAAGGAGCGAGGGCTGCCAGGTGTGGCTGGCCCTCGCCTTCCCTTGGCAGCCCTTCCACAGCCCCACAGACAGTGGGGCTCCGGGCTCGCCAGCCAGCTCAGGGTGCCGACGTTGTTGCCTGCTCGCTGTCTGCGCCGCCTCCAGAGCCCAGCTCCGAAATTGCGAACGTCCAGCGACTGCTGCCACACGAAAGGAGCGAGGGCTGCCAGGTGTGGCTGGCCCTCGCCTTCCCTTGGCAGCCCTTCCACAGCCCCACAGACAGTGGGGCTCCGGGCTCGCCAGCCAGCTCAGGGTGCCGACGTTGTTGCCTGCTCGCTGTCTGCGCCGCCTCCAGAGCCCAGCTCCGAAATTGCGAACGTCCAGCGACTGCTGCCACACGAAAGGAGCGAGGGCTGCCAGGTGTGGCTGGCCCTCGCCTTCCCTTGGCAGCCCTTCCACAGCCCCACAGACAGTGGGGCTCCGGGCTCGCCAGCCAGCTCAGGGTGCCGACGTTGTTGCCTGCTCGCTGTCTGCGCCGCCTCCAGAGCCCAGCTCCGAAATTGCGAACGTCCAGCGACTGCTGCCACACGAAAGGAGCGAGGGCTGCCAGGTGTGGCTGGCCCTCGCCTTCCCTTGGCAGCCCTTCCACAGCCCCACAGACAGTGGGGCTCCGGGCTCGCCAGCCAGCTCAGGGTGCCGACGTTGTTGCCTGCTCGCTGTCTGCGCCGCCTCCAGAGCCCAGCTCCGAAATTGCGAACGTCCAGCGACTGCTGCCACACGAAAGGAGCGAGGGCTGCCAGGTGTGGCTGGCCCTCGCCTTCCCTTGGCAGCCCTTCCACAGCCCCACAGACAGTGGGGCTCCGGGCTCGCCAGCCAGCTCAGGGTGCCGACGTTGTTGCCTGCTCGCTGTCTGCGCCGCCTCCAGAGCCCAGCTCCGAAATTGCGAACGTCCAGCGACTGCTGCCACACGAAAGGAGCGAGGGCTGCCAGGTGTGGCTGGCCCTCGCCTTCCCTTGGCAGCCCTTCCACAGCCCCACAGACAGTGGGGCTCCGGGCTCGCCAGCCAGCTCAGGGTGCCGACGTTGTTGCCTGCTCGCTGTCTGCGCCGCCTCCAGAGCCCAGCTCCGAAATTGCGAACGTCCAGCGACTGCTGCCACACGAAAGGAGCGAGGGCTGCCAGGTGTGGCTGGCCCTCGCCTTCCCTTGGCAGCCCTTCCACAGCCCCACAGACAGTGGGGCTCCGGGCTCGCCAGCCAGCTCAGGGTGCCGACGTTGTTGCCTGCTCGCTGTCTGCGCCGCCTCCAGAGCCCAGCTCCGAAATTGCGAACGTCCAGCGACTGCTGCCACACGAAAGGAGCGAGGGCTGCCAGGTGTGGCTGGCCCTCGCCTTCCCTTGGCAGCCCTTCCACAGCCCCACAGACAGTGGGGCTCCGGGCTCGCCAGCCAGCTCAGGGTGCCGACGTTGTTGCCTGCTCGCTGTCTGCGCCGCCTCCAGAGCCCAGCTCCGAAATTGCGAACGTCCAGCGACTGCTGCCACACGAAAGGAGCGAGGGCTGCCAGGTGTGGCTGGCCCTCGCCTTCCCTTGGCAGCCCTTCCACAGCCCCACAGACAGTGGGGCTCCGGGCTCGCCAGCCAGCTCAGGGTGCCGACGTTGTTGCCTGCTCGCTGTCTGCGCCGCCTCCAGAGCCCAGCTCCGAAATTGCGAACGTCCAGCGACTGCTGCCACACGAAAGGAGCGAGGGCTGCCAGGTGTGGCTGGCCCTCGCCTTCCCTTGGCAGCCCTTCCACAGCCCCACAGACAGTGGGGCTCCGGGCTCGCCAGCCAGCTCAGGGTGCCGACGTTGTTGCCTGCTCGCTGTCTGCGCCGCCTCCAGAGCCCAGCTCCGAAATTGCGAACGTCCAGCGACTGCTGCCACACGAAAGGAGCGAGGGCTGCCAGGTGTGGCTGGCCCTCGCCTTCCCTTGGCAGCCCTTCCACAGCCCCACAGACAGTGGGGCTCCGGGCTCGCCAGCCAGCTCAGGGTGCCGACGTTGTTGCCTGCTCGCTGTCTGCGCCGCCTCCAGAGCCCAGCTCCGAAATTGCGAACGTCCAGCGACTGCTGCCACACGAAAGGAGCGAGGGCTGCCAGGTGTGGCTGGCCCTCGCCTTCCCTTGGCAGCCCTTCCACAGCCCCACAGACAGTGGGGCTCCGGGCTCGCCAGCCAGCTCAGGGTGCCGACGTTGTTGCCTGCTCGCTGTCTGCGCCGCCTCCAGAGCCCAGCTCCGAAATTGCGAACGTCCAGCGACTGCTGCCACACGAAAGGAGCGAGGGCTGCCAGGTGTGGCTGGCCCTCGCCTTCCCTTGGCAGCCCTTCCACAGCCCCACAGACAGTGGGGCTCCGGGCTCGCCAGCCAGCTCAGGGTGCCGACGTTGTTGCCTGCTCGCTGTCTGCGCCGCCTCCAGAGCCCAGCTCCGAAATTGCGAACGTCCAGCGACTGCTGCCACACGAAAGGAGCGAGGGCTGCCAGGTGTGGCTGGCCCTCGCCTTCCCTTGGCAGCCCTTCCACAGCCCCACAGACAGTGGGGCTCCGGGCTCGCCAGCCAGCTCAGGGTGCCGACGTTGTTGCCTGCTCGCTGTCTGCGCCGCCTCCAGAGCCCAGCTCCGAAATTGCGAACGTCCAGCGACTGCTGCCACACGAAAGGAGCGAGGGCTGCCAGGTGTGGCTGGCCCTCGCCTTCCCTTGGCAGCCCTTCCACAGCCCCACAGACAGTGGGGCTCCGGGCTCGCCAGCCAGCTCAGGGTGCCGACGTTGTTGCCTGCTCGCTGTCTGCGCCGCCTCCAGAGCCCAGCTCCGAAATTGCGAACGTCCAGCGACTGCTGCCACACGAAAGGAGCGAGGGCTGCCAGGTGTGGCTGGCCCTCGCCTTCCCTTGGCAGCCCTTCCACAGCCCCACAGACAGTGGGGCTCCGGGCTCGCCAGCCAGCTCAGGGTGCCGACGTTGTTGCCTGCTCGCTGTCTGCGCCGCCTCCAGAGCCCAGCTCCGAAATTGCGAACGTCCAGCGACTGCTGCCACACGAAAGGAGCGAGGGCTGCCAGGTGTGGCTGGCCCTCGCCTTCCCTTGGCAGCCCTTCCACAGCCCCACAGACAGTGGGGCTCCGGGCTCGCCAGCCAGCTCAGGGTGCCGACGTTGTTGCCTGCTCGCTGTCTGCGCCGCCTCCAGAGCCCAGCTCCGAAATTGCGAACGTCCAGCGACTGCTGCCACACGAAAGGAGCGAGGGCTGCCAGGTGTGGCTGGCCCTCGCCTTCCCTTGGCAGCCCTTCCACAGCCCCACAGACAGTGGGGCTCCGGGCTCGCCAGCCAGCTCAGGGTGCCGACGTTGTTGCCTGCTCGCTGTCTGCGCCGCCTCCAGAGCCCAGCTCCGAAATTGCGAACGTCCAGCGACTGCTGCCACACGAAAGGAGCGAGGGCTGCCAGGTGTGGCTGGCCCTCGCCTTCCCTTGGCAGCCCTTCCACAGCCCCACAGACAGTGGGGCTCCGGGCTCGCCAGCCAGCTCAGGGTGCCGACGTTGTTGCCTGCTCGCTGTCTGCGCCGCCTCCAGAGCCCACCTCCGAAATTGCGAACGTCCAGCGACTGCTGCCACACGAAAGGAGCGAGGGCTGCCAGGTGTGGCTGGCCCTCGCCTTCCCTTGGCAGCCCTTCCACAGCCCCACAGACAGTGGGGCTCCGGGCTCGCCAGCCAGCTCAGGGTGCCGACGTTGTTGCCTGCTCGCTGTCTGCGCCGCCTCCAGAGCCCAGCTCCGAAATTGCGAACGTCCAGCGACTGCTGCCACACGAAAGGAGCGAGGGCTGCCAGGTGTGGCTGGCCCTCGCCTTCCCTTGGCAGCCCTTCCACAGCCCCACAGACAGTGGGGCTCCGGGCTCGCCAGCCAGCTCAGGGTGCCGACGTTGTTGCCTGCTCGCTGTCTGCGCCGCCTCCAGAGCCCAGCTCCGAAATTGCGAACGTCCAGCGACTGCTGCCACACGAAAGGAGCGAGGGCTGCCAGGTGTGGCTGGCCCTCGCCTTCCCTTGGCAGCCCTTCCACAGCCCCACAGACAGTGGGGCTCCGGGCTCGCCAGCCAGCTCAGGGTGCCGACGTTGTTGCCTGCTCGCTGTCTGCGCCGCCTCCAGAGCCCAGCTCCGAAATTGCGAACGTCCAGCGACTGCTGCCACACGAAAGGAGCGAGGGCTGCCAGGTGTGGCTGGCCCTCGCCTTCCCTTGGCAGCCCTTCCACAGCCCCACAGACAGTGGGGCTCCGGGCTCGCCAGCCAGCTCAGGGTGCCGACGTTGTTGCCTGCTCGCTGTCTGCGCCGCCTCCAGAGCCCAGCTCCGAAATTGCGAACGTCCAGCGACTGCTGCCACACGAAAGGAGCGAGGGCTGCCAGGTGTGGCTGGCCCTCGCCTTCCCTTGGCAGCCCTTCCACAGCCCCACAGACAGTGGGGCTCCGGGCTCGCCAGCCAGCTCAGGGTGCCGACGTTGTTGCCTGCTCGCTGTCTGCGCCGCCTCCAGAGCCCAGCTCCGAAATTGCGAACGTCCAGCGACTGCTGCCACACGAAAGGAGCGAGGGCTGCCAGGTGTGGCTGGCCCTCGCCTTCCCTTGGCAGCCCTTCCACAGCCCCACAGACAGTGGGGCTCCGGGCTCGCCAGCCAGCTCAGGGTGCCGACGTTGTTGCCTGCTCGCTGTCTGCGCCGCCTCCAGAGCCCAGCTCCGAAATTGCGAACGTCCAGCGACTGCTGCCACACGAAAGGAGCGAGGGCTGCCAGGTGTGGCTGGCCCTCGCCTTCCCTTGGCAGCCCTTCCACAGCCCCACAGACAGTGGGGCTCCGGGCTCGCCAGCCAGCTCAGGGTGCCGACGTTGTTGCCTGCTCGCTGTCTGCGCCGCCTCCAGAGCCCAGCTCCGAAATTGCGAACGTCCAGCGACTGCTGCCACACGAAAGGAGCGAGGGCTGCCAGGTGTGGCTGGCCCTCGCCTTCCCTTGGCAGCCCTTCCACAGCCCCACAGACAGTGGGGCTCCGGGCTCGCCAGCCAGCTCAGGGTGCCGACGTTGTTGCCTGCTCGCTGTCTGCGCCGCCTCCAGAGCCCAGCTCCGAAATTGCGAACGTCCAGCGACTGCTGCCACACGAAAGGAGCGAGGGCTGCCAGGTGTGGCTGGCCCTCGCCTTCCCTTGGCAGCCCTTCCACAGCCCCACAGACAGTGGGGCTCCGGGCTCGCCAGCCAGCTCAGGGTGCCGACGTTGTTGCCTGCTCGCTGTCTGCGCCGCCTCCAGAGCCCAGCTCCGAAATTGCGAACGTCCAGCGACTGCTGCCACACGAAAGGAGCGAGGGCTGCCAGGTGTGGCTGGCCCTCGCCTTCCCTTGGCAGCCCTTCCACAGCCCCACAGACAGTGGGGCTCCGGGCTCGCCAGCCAGCTCAGGGTGCCGACGTTGTTGCCTGCTCGCTGTCTGCGCCGCCTCCAGAGCCCAGCTCCGAAATTGCGAACGTCCAGCGACTGCTGCCACACGAAAGGAGCGAGGGCTGCCAGGTGTGGCTGGCCCTCGCCTTCCCTTGGCAGCCCTTCCACAGCCCCACAGACAGTGGGGCTCCGGGCTCGCCAGCCAGCTCAGGGTGCCGACGTTGTTGCCTGCTCGCTGTCTGCGCCGCCTCCAGAGCCCAGCTCCGAAATTGCGAACGTCCAGCGACTGCTGCCACACGAAAGGAGCGAGGGCTGCCAGGTGTGGCTGGCCCTCGCCTTCCCTTGGCAGCCCTTCCACAGCCCCACAGACAGTGGGGCTCCGGGCTCGCCAGCCAGCTCAGGGTGCCGACGTTGTTGCCTGCTCGCTGTCTGCGCCGCCTCCAGAGCCCAGCTCCGAAATTGCGAACGTCCAGCGACTGCTGCCACACGAAAGGAGCGAGGGCTGCCAGGTGTGGCTGGCCCTCGCCTTCCCTTGGCAGCCCTTCCACAGCCCCACAGACAGTGGGGCTCCGGGCTCGCCAGCCAGCTCAGGGTGCCGACGTTGTTGCCTCCTCGCTGTCTGCGCCGCCTCCAGAGCCCAGCTCCGAAATTGCGAACGTCCAGCGACTGCTGCCACACGAAAGGAGCGAGGGCTGCCAGGTGTGGCTGGCCCTCGCCTTCCCTTGGCAGCCCTTCCACAGCCCCACAGACAGTGGGGCTCCGGGCTCGCCAGCCAGCTCAGGGTGCCGACGTTGTTGCCTGCTCGCTGTCTGCGCCGCCTCCAGAGCCCAGCTCCGAAATTGCGAACGTCCAGCGACTGCTGCCACACGAAAGGAGCGAGGGCTGCCAGGTGTGGCTGGCCCTCGCCTTCCCTTGGCAGCCCTTCCACAGCCCCACAGACAGTGGGGCTCCGGGCTCGCCAGCCAGCTCAGGGTGCCGACGTTGTTGCCTGCTCGCTGTCTGCGCCGCCTCCAGAGCCCAGCTCCGAAATTGCGAACGTCCAGCGACTGCTGCCACACGAAAGGAGCGAGGGCTGCCAGGTGTGGCTGGCCCTCGCCTTCCCTTGGCAGCCCTTCCACAGCCCCACAGACAGTGGGGCTCCGGGCTCGCCAGCCAGCTCAGGGTGCCGACGTTGTTGCCTGCTCGCTGTCTGCGCCGCCTCCAGAGCCCAGCTCCGAAATTGCGAACGTCCAGCGACTGCTGCCACACGAAAGGAGCGAGGGCTGCCAGGTGTGGCTGGCCCTCGCCTTCCCTTGGCAGCCCTTCCACAGCCCCACAGACAGTGGGGCTCCGGGCTCGCCAGCCAGCTCAGGGTGCCGACGTTGTTGCCTGCTCGCTGTCTGCGCCGCCTCCAGAGCCCAGCTCCGAAATTGCGAACGTCCAGCGACTGCTGCCACACGAAAGGAGCGAGGGCTGCCAGGTGTGGCTGGCCCTCGCCTTCCCTTGGCAGCCCTTCCACAGCCCCACAGACAGTGGGGCTCCGGGCTCGCCAGCCAGCTCAGGGTGCCGACGTTGTTGCCTGCTCGCTGTCTGCGCCGCCTCCAGAGCCCAGCTCCGAAATTGCGAACGTCCAGCGACTGCTGCCACACGAAAGGAGCGAGGGCTGCCAGGTGTGGCTGGCCCTCGCCTTCCCTTGGCAGCCCTTCCACAGCCCCACAGACAGTGGGGCTCCGGGCTCGCCAGCCAGCTCAGGGTGCCGACGTTGTTGCCTGCTCGCTGTCTGCGCCGCCTCCAGAGCCCAGCTCCGAAATTGCGAACGTCCAGCGACTGCTGCCACACGAAAGGAGCGAGGGCTGCCAGGTGTGGCTGGCCCTCGCCTTCCCTTGGCAGCCCTTCCACAGCCCCACAGACAGTGGGGCTCCGGGCTCGCCAGCCAGCTCAGGGTGCCGACGTTGTTGCCTGCTCGCTGTCTGCGCCGCCTCCAGAGCCCAGCTCCGAAATTGCGAACGTCCAGCGACTGCTGCCACACGAAAGGAGCGAGGGCTGCCAGGTGTGGCTGGCCCTCGCCTTCCCTTGGCAGCCCTTCCACAGCCCCACAGACAGTGGGGCTCCGGGCTCGCCAGCCAGCTCAGGGTGCCGACGTTGTTGCCTGCTCGCTGTCTGCGCCGCCTCCAGAGCCCAGCTCCGAAATTGCGAACGTCCAGCGACTGCTGCCACACGAAAGGAGCGAGGGCTGCCAGGTGTGGCTGGCCCTCGCCTTCCCTTGGCAGCCCTTCCACAGCCCCACAGACAGTGGGGCTCCGGGCTCGCCAGCCAGCTCAGGGTGCCGACGTTGTTGCCTGCTCGCTGTCTGCGCCGCCTCCAGAGCCCAGCTCCGAAATTGCGAACGTCCAGCGACTGCTGCCACACGAAAGGAGCGAGGGCTGCCAGGTGTGGCTGGCCCTCGCCTTCCCTTGGCAGCCCTTCCACAGCCCCACAGACAGTGGGGCTCCGGGCTCGCCAGCCAGCTCAGGGTGCCGACGTTGTTGCCTGCTCGCTGTCTGCGCCGCCTCCAGAGCCCAGCTCCGAAATTGCGAACGTCCAGCGACTGCTGCCACACGAAAGGAGCGAGGGCTGCCAGGTGTGGCTGGCCCTCGCCTTCCCTTGGCAGCCCTTCCACAGCCCCACAGACAGTGGGGCTCCGGGCTCGCCAGCCAGCTCAGGGTGCCGACGTTGTTGCCTGCTCGCTGTCTGCGCCGCCTCCAGAGCCCAGCTCCGAAATTGCGAACGTCCAGCGACTGCTGCCACACGAAAGGAGCGAGGGCTGCCAGGTGTGGCTGGCCCTCGCCTTCCCTTGGCAGCCCTTCCACAGCCCCACAGACAGTGGGGCTCCGGGCTCGCCAGCCAGCTCAGGGTGCCGACGTTGTTGCCTGCTCGCTGTCTGCGCCGCCTCCAGAGCCCAGCTCCGAAATTGCGAACGTCCAGCGACTGCTGCCACACGAAAGGAGCGAGGGCTGCCAGGTGTGGCTGGCCCTCGCCTTCCCTTGGCAGCCCTTCCACAGCCCCACAGACAGTGGGGCTCCGGGCTCGCCAGCCAGCTCAGGGTGCCGACGTTGTTGCCTGCTCGCTGTCTGCGCCGCCTCCAGAGCCCAGCTCCGAAATTGCGAACGTCCAGCGACTGCTGCCACACGAAAGGAGCGAGGGCTGCCAGGTGTGGCTGGCCCTCGCCTTCCCTTGGCAGCCCTTCCACAGCCCCACAGACAGTGGGGCTCCGGGCTCGCCAGCCAGCTCAGGGTGCCGACGTTGTTGCCTGCTCGCTGTCTGCGCCGCCTCCAGAGCCCAGCTCCGAAATTGCGAACGTCCAGCGACTGCTGCCACACGAAAGGAGCGAGGGCTGCCAGGTGTGGCTGGCCCTCGCCTTCCCTTGGCAGCCCTTCCACAGCCCCACAGACAGTGGGGCTCCGGGCTCGCCAGCCAGCTCAGGGTGCCGACGTTGTTGCCTGCTCGCTGTCTGCGCCGCCTCCAGAGCCCAGCTCCGAAATTGCGAACGTCCAGCGACTGCTGCCACACGAAAGGAGCGAGGGCTGCCAGGTGTGGCTGGCCCTCGCCTTCCCTTGGCAGCCCTTCCACAGCCCCACAGACAGTGGGGCTCCGGGCTCGCCAGCCAGCTCAGGGTGCCGACGTTGTTGCCTGCTCGCTGTCTGCGCCGCCTCCAGAGCCCAGCTCCGAAATTGCGAACGTCCAGCGACTGCTGCCACACGAAAGGAGCGAGGGCTGCCAGGTGTGGCTGGCCCTCGCCTTCCCTTGGCAGCCCTTCCACAGCCCCACAGACAGTGGGGCTCCGGGCTCGCCAGCCAGCTCAGGGTGCCGACGTTGTTGCCTGCTCGCTGTCTGCGCCGCCTCCAGAGCCCAGCTCCGAAATTGCGAACGTCCAGCGACTGCTGCCACACGAAAGGAGCGAGGGCTGCCAGGTGTGGCTGGCCCTCGCCTTCCCTTGGCAGCCCTTCCACAGCCCCACAGACAGTGGGGCTCCGGGCTCGCCAGCCAGCTCAGGGTGCCGACGTTGTTGCCTGCTCGCTGTCTGCGCCGCCTCCAGAGCCCAGCTCCGAAATTGCGAACGTCCAGCGACTGCTGCCACACGAAAGGAGCGAGGGCTGCCAGGTGTGGCTGGCCCTCGCCTTCCCTTGGCAGCCCTTCCACAGCCCCACAGACAGTGGGGCTCCGGGCTCGCCAGCCAGCTCAGGGTGCCGACGTTGTTGCCTGCTCGCTGTCTGCGCCGCCTCCAGAGCCCAGCTCCGAAATTGCGAACGTCCAGCGACTGCTGCCACACGAAAGGAGCGAGGGCTGCCAGGTGTGGCTGGCCCTCGCCTTCCCTTGGCAGCCCTTCCACAGCCCCACAGACAGTGGGGCTCCGGGCTCGCCAGCCAGCTCAGGGTGCCGACGTTGTTGCCTGCTCGCTGTCTGCGCCGCCTCCAGAGCCCAGCTCCGAAATTGCGAACGTCCAGCGACTGCTGCCACACGAAAGGAGCGAGGGCTGCCAGGTGTGGCTGGCCCTCGCCTTCCCTTGGCAGCCCTTCCACAGCCCCACAGACAGTGGGGCTCCGGGCTCGCCAGCCAGCTCAGGGTGCCGACGTTGTTGCCTGCTCGCTGTCTGCGCCGCCTCCAGAGCCCAGCTCCGAAATTGCGAACGTCCAGCGACTGCTGCCACACGAAAGGAGCGAGGGCTGCCAGGTGTGGCTGGCCCTCGCCTTCCCTTGGCAGCCCTTCCACAGCCCCACAGACAGTGGGGCTCCGGGCTCGCCAGCCAGCTCAGGGTGCCGACGTTGTTGCCTGCTCGCTGTCTGCGCCGCCTCCAGAGCCCAGCTCCGAAATTGCGAACGTCCAGCGACTGCTGCCACACGAAAGGAGCGAGGGCTGCCAGGTGTGGCTGGCCCTCGCCTTCCCTTGGCAGCCCTTCCACAGCCCCACAGACAGTGGGGCTCCGGGCTCGCCAGCCAGCTCAGGGTGCCGACGTTGTTGCCTGCTCGCTGTCTGCGCCGCCTCCAGAGCCCAGCTCCGAAATTGCGAACGTCCAGCGACTGCTGCCACACGAAAGGAGCGAGGGCTGCCAGGTGTGGCTGGCCCTCGCCTTCCCTTGGCAGCCCTTCCACAGCCCCACAGACAGTGGGGCTCCGGGCTCGCCAGCCAGCTCAGGGTGCCGACGTTGTTGCCTGCTCGCTGTCTGCGCCGCCTCCAGAGCCCAGCTCCGAAATTGCGAACGTCCAGCGACTGCTGCCACACGAAAGGAGCGAGGGCTGCCAGGTGTGGCTGGCCCTCGCCTTCCCTTGGCAGCCCTTCCACAGCCCCACAGACAGTGGGGCTCCGGGCTCGCCAGCCAGCTCAGGGTGCCGACGTTGTTGCCTGCTCGCTGTCTGCGCCGCCTCCAGAGCCCAGCTCCGAAATTGCGAACGTCCAGCGACTGCTGCCACACGAAAGGAGCGAGGGCTGCCAGGTGTGGCTGGCCCTCGCCTTCCCTTGGCAGCCCTTCCACAGCCCCACAGACAGTGGGGCTCCGGGCTCGCCAGCCAGCTCAGGGTGCCGACGTTGTTGCCTGCTCGCTGTCTGCGCCGCCTCCAGAGCCCAGCTCCGAAATTGCGAACGTCCAGCGACTGCTGCCACACGAAAGGAGCGAGGGCTGCCAGGTGTGGCTGGCCCTCGCCTTCCCTTGGCAGCCCTTCCACAGCCCCACAGACAGTGGGGCTCCGGGCTCGCCAGCCAGCTCAGGGTGCCGACGTTGTTGCCTGCTCGCTGTCTGCGCCGCCTCCAGAGCCCAGCTCCGAAATTGCGAACGTCCAGCGACTGCTGCCACACGAAAGGAGCGAGGGCTGCCAGGTGTGGCTGGCCCTCGCCTTCCCTTGGCAGCCCTTCCACAGCCCCACAGACAGTGGGGCTCCGGGCTCGCCAGCCAGCTCAGGGTGCCGACGTTGTTGCCTGCTCGCTGTCTGCGCCGCCTCCAGAGCCCAGCTCCGAAATTGCGAACGTCCAGCGACTGCTGCCACACGAAAGGAGCGAGGGCTGCCAGGTGTGGCTGGCCCTCGCCTTCCCTTGGCAGCCCTTCCACAGCCCCACAGACAGTGGGGCTCCGGGCTCGCCAGCCAGCTCAGGGTGCCGACGTTGTTGCCTGCTCGCTGTCTGCGCCGCCTCCAGAGCCCAGCTCCGAAATTGCGAACGTCCAGCGACTGCTGCCACACGAAAGGAGCGAGGGCTGCCAGGTGTGGCTGGCCCTCGCCTTCCCTTGGCAGCCCTTCCACAGCCCCACAGACAGTGGGGCTCCGGGCTCGCCAGCCAGCTCAGGGTGCCGACGTTGTTGCCTGCTCGCTGTCTGCGCCGCCTCCAGAGCCCAGCTCCGAAATTGCGAACGTCCAGCGACTGCTGCCACACGAAAGGAGCGAGGGCTGCCAGGTGTGGCTGGCCCTCGCCTTCCCTTGGCAGCCCTTCCACAGCCCCACAGACAGTGGGGCTCCGGGCTCGCCAGCCAGCTCAGGGTGCCGACGTTGTTGCCTGCTCGCTGTCTGCGCCGCCTCCAGAGCCCAGCTCCGAAATTGCGAACGTCCAGCGACTGCTGCCACACGAAAGGAGCGAGGGCTGCCAGGTGTGGCTGGCCCTCGCCTTCCCTTGGCAGCCCTTCCACAGCCCCACAGACAGTGGGGCTCCGGGCTCGCCAGCCAGCTCAGGGTGCCGACGTTGTTGCCTGCTCGCTGTCTGCGCCGCCTCCAGAGCCCAGCTCCGAAATTGCGAACGTCCAGCGACTGCTGCCACACGAAAGGAGCGAGGGCTGCCAGGTGTGGCTGGCCCTCGCCTTCCCTTGGCAGCCCTTCCACAGCCCCACAGACAGTGGGGCTCCGGGCTCGCCAGCCAGCTCAGGGTGCCGACGTTGTTGCCTGCTCGCTGTCTGCGCCGCCTCCAGAGCCCAGCTCCGAAATTGCGAACGTCCAGCGACTGCTGCCACACGAAAGGAGCGAGGGCTGCCAGGTGTGGCTGGCCCTCGCCTTCCCTTGGCAGCCCTTCCACAGCCCCACAGACAGTGGGGCTCCGGGCTCGCCAGCCAGCTCAGGGTGCCGACGTTGTTGCCTGCTCGCTGTCTGCGCCGCCTCCAGAGCCCAGCTCCGAAATTGCGAACGTCCAGCGACTGCTGCCACACGAAAGGAGCGAGGGCTGCCAGGTGTGGCTGGCCCTCGCCTTCCCTTGGCAGCCCTTCCACAGCCCCACAGACAGTGGGGCTCCGGGCTCGCCAGCCAGCTCAGGGTGCCGACGTTGTTGCCTGCTCGCTGTCTGCGCCGCCTCCAGAGCCCAGCTCCGAAATTGCGAACGTCCAGCGACTGCTGCCACACGAAAGGAGCGAGGGCTGCCAGGTGTGGCTGGCCCTCGCCTTCCCTTGGCAGCCCTTCCACAGCCCCACAGACAGTGGGGCTCCGGGCTCGCCAGCCAGCTCAGGGTGCCGACGTTGTTGCCTGCTCGCTGTCTGCGCCGCCTCCAGAGCCCAGCTCCGAAATTGCGAACGTCCAGCGACTGCTGCCACACGAAAGGAGCGAGGGCTGCCAGGTGTGGCTGGCCCTCGCCTTCCCTTGGCAGCCCTTCCACAGCCCCACAGACAGTGGGGCTCCGGGCTCGCCAGCCAGCTCAGGGTGCCGACGTTGTTGCCTGCTCGCTGTCTGCGCCGCCTCCAGAGCCCAGCTCCGAAATTGCGAACGTCCAGCGACTGCTGCCACACGAAAGGAGCGAGGGCTGCCAGGTGTGGCTGGCCCTCGCCTTCCCTTGGCAGCCCTTCCACAGCCCCACAGACAGTGGGGCTCCGGGCTCGCCAGCCAGCTCAGGGTGCCGACGTTGTTGCCTGCTCGCTGTCTGCGCCGCCTCCAGAGCCCAGCTCCGAAATTGCGAACGTCCAGCGACTGCTGCCACACGAAAGGAGCGAGGGCTGCCAGGTGTGGCTGGCCCTCGCCTTCCCTTGGCAGCCCTTCCACAGCCCCACAGACAGTGGGGCTCCGGGCTCGCCAGCCAGCTCAGGGTGCCGACGTTGTTGCCTGCTCGCTGTCTGCGCCGCCTCCAGAGCCCAGCTCCGAAATTGCGAACGTCCAGCGACTGCTGCCACACGAAAGGAGCGAGGGCTGCCAGGTGTGGCTGGCCCTCGCCTTCCCTTGGCAGCCCTTCCACAGCCCCACAGACAGTGGGGCTCCGGGCTCGCCAGCCAGCTCAGGGTGCCGACGTTGTTGCCTGCTCGCTGTCTGCGCCGCCTCCAGAGCCCAGCTCCGAAATTGCGAACGTCCAGCGACTGCTGCCACACGAAAGGAGCGAGGGCTGCCAGGTGTGGCTGGCCCTCGCCTTCCCTTGGCAGCCCTTCCACAGCCCCACAGACAGTGGGGCTCCGGGCTCGCCAGCCAGCTCAGGGTGCCGACGTTGTTGCCTGCTCGCTGTCTGCGCCGCCTCCAGAGCCCAGCTCCGAAATTGCGAACGTCCAGCGACTGCTGCCACACGAAAGGAGCGAGGGCTGCCAGGTGTGGCTGGCCCTCGCCTTCCCTTGGCAGCCCTTCCACAGCCCCACAGA